>NC_090064.1:16460608-16498108 GCF_038355195.1 Osmerus mordax
AGAGGAGGAGGAGGGGGAGGAGGAGGGGGGAGAAGGGGAGATGAGGAGGGAGAGAGGAGGAGAGGAGAAGGGGAGATGAGGAGGGAGAGAGGAGGAGAGGAGGAGGGAAATAGAGGAGAGTCCAGGAGGCACGTAGTCTCGCAGGGTTGCCAGCCTTCCACTGAGGAGGACAAAAGACCTCTCTTCCTGGAGAACCAGCCCTAATCACGCAACGGTGGAGGCTGGGTGTGTGTGTGTGTGTGTGTGTGTGTGTGTGTGTGAGGCTGTAGTCGTGGGAACAGTGGGCTGGGGACCAGTACAGCTGAGGTGGACTGTGATTATCTAAGCTGCGTTCATGATTGAATCCCCGGTCAGTCGTGTTCTGGGACGGCCTGGGGTCAGAGTTGAAAGCTAAAGCAGAGCTGTAACAGAGCTGGAGCATTGTGGGAAAGCTGTTTATTAACATGTGTCCATCATCCATGCCATCAGATTCTCTATCATCCTGGTCTGATAATAACGCAGCTCTGAAGCGAGACTTGTAATTGCAGAGGCGTGTGTGTTAGAGGGGGGTTACCAGACCCCAGGCCAACAGGAACTGCTGCAGTGCAGGAGACTGAGACCACAGTTCCCACACTACCATGAGGGACTGCCTGGGGGAGGGGGGGAAAAGAGAGAGAGAGAGAGAGAGAGAGAGAGAGAGAGAGAGAGAGAGAGAGAGAGAGAGAGAGAGAGAGAGAGAGAGAGAGAGAGGAGGGGGGAAAGAGTGAAAATGGAGAGAGGAGATAAAGAGAGAGAAAAGGAGAGGAGAGAGAGAACAAGAGAGATAGAAAGAGCAAGGACAGAGAGGGGAGAGTGAGTGAGAGAGAGAGAGAGAGAGAGAGAGAGAGAGAGAGAGAGAGAGAGAGAGGAGAGAGAGAGAGAGAGAGAGAGAGAGAGATAGAGAGAGAGAGAGAGAGAGGAGAGAGAGAGAGAGAGAGAGAGAGAGAGAGAGAGAGAGAGATCATATCTGGGCCCCTCTGGGCACAGACCAGAGTTATTTCTAATCAAGAGGGATTTGATTTGTGCCCAGAAAGAATCTCTTTTCTCCTCCTAAATCTATTCAAGGATTATCGCAGGGTAAGGTAAACAGGATAGTTTAGTACCCTGACACACACACAGCTTTACCACAGCCCCCACACTGAGCTAGCAGGCAGAAGATTCACCTTCACTAGCAACAGACCAATTTTCTTTTGCTCCGTTGGAGGTTCCTGACATGGCTGGAGGGAATGTCATGCCGGAATAAACAGCCTGGATCGATGGAGACAGAGAAGGGTGAGGAGGAGATAAGGTTGCTAATGGAGTCACCCAGAACAGCCCAAGGACAGAGGCCTGGAGATGGGAGGGAGGGGGAAAGAGAGAGGAGCGAGACAGAGACAGAGAGAGAAGGAGAGACAAGAGTGTGTGAGAGAAAGAAGAGTGAGAGAGAGAGAGAGAGAGAGAGAGAGAGAGAGAGAGAGAGAGAGAGAGAGAATGAGAATGAAAAAGAAGGGGAGAAAGAGAGAGATAGAGGAGAGGGCAGGTGTAAGATCCTAAAAGGGTCCTACTGCCCCCTCTCCTGGGAGAGACCAGAACCTCGATGCAGGTGAGTCGAGGCAGGTGAGTCTCCCAAGAAGAAGACTGGCTGGTCATCCCCTTCTTTCTATTGGACCGGCTACAGCACCTGGCAACAGTCCTGCTTGTATCAGTGAGAGACGTGAAATATGAAGCCGGCATTACCACGACCAATGACAGGAAACTGTCAGAAAGTGTGGCAGAGCCAGATTACAAAACTAGTACAAGCTGACACAAGAGGCTCTCCTCTTACACGAACGGCCGAAACACTAATGCTTAGGGTTTTAACCCCACCTCTCTCTCTCCTTCTGTAAGAGGATCAGACGAGTTCTGGGAGAACTGGTGGCACGCCACCGCCCCCTCCTGGCCAAACAGGGAAATACAGCTCCATCGTGGGTCTCCAAGGGAACCACACTTCGTTTTATTGATCTTGTGGGATAAGTGAAGATGTTGACATTACGGTGAAATTAAGTAAACACAGAAATAATATTCTGTTTATTTCATAGGTGATGGTGACATGTTGTACAGTATCTTCACACACTGTTCCTTGGCTCTGACAAAACTGCACACTCATCATCTGCTTCTGCTCTCTACATGCAGTAAGAGCACCTCATTAAAGCGTTCTCGAAATGAATGAAATTTAAAATGTCAGTACGTGTGCTTGTATAAATCCCATGTAATAAAACCCAGAATCAAACCTAGCCTCCAGACAGGTGGGCTATTCATTCAGAGCCTAATAACATTTTCAAAAAAAAACAAAAACAAGATCATATAAATCGCCTCAGAAGTCATATTTTCCAGCGGTGAAACCATGGAAATGTGAGAGCTCTCCACTTCCCTGCACTGACCCTAACCCTACACTGTCCAGGATCTCACCAAGACTTTGACAGCGAGCCCTGAGCTGGAGACAGGCTCCAGACCTTTACAGCGAGCCCTGAGCTGGAGACAGGATCCAGACCTTTACAGCGAGCCCTGAGCTGGAGACAGGATCCAGACCTTTACAGCGAGCCCTGAGCTGGAGACAGGCTCCAGACCTTTACAGCGAGCCCTGAGCTGGAGACAGGATCCAGACCTTTACAGCGAGCCCTGAGCTGGAGACAGGCTCCAGACCTTTACATATATATCATCCCTAATGTGCTAACCTAGCATTAACAGACATATCCAGGACGAGTTTGGGTCTCTGACGACACGGGCACACATGAACGCCCTCATCCCAGAGTCGCCTTGCATGCCTGTCACTCATCCGCTGAGCCTGACTGCAAGGTGTCGGGTGACATCCTCCTCACTTCGCCGCCTCACAATCGCAGCATTCCACGTCCTGATGGAACACTGGCACAAGCTCCACCCTGACTATAGAGGCAGGGGCGGAGTCTGAACGCGCTCCCTACCCCTTATACTGTATGTGGTCTGTATGTGAAGGTCTATATAAGGGTCTGTATGTAAGAGTCAGGGAGAGAGTCTGTGTGTGAGTGCATGCCTGCCTGCCTGCATGCCAGCCTGCTAGCCTGCCTGCCAGCCTGCCTGCCTGCCTGCCTGCCTGCCTGCCTGCCTGCCTGCCTGCCTGCATGCCAGCCCTCCCTCCCTCCCTCCCTCCCTCCCTCCCTCCCTCCCTCCCTCCCTCCCTGCCTGCCTGCCTGCCTGCCTGCCTGCCAGAAGACAGGACACTGGGGAAGTTATCCTTCAGTAGCACCCTGCTAACTATGGCAGGTGGAACATGACTACATTTGGGAAACCTGACACCCACATGGGGCCATTTGGGGAACCCCAGTTGATGATTTCCCTCCCTTCAAATAGCCTGCACGCACTCCTGAGTTTAGACTGGGAACAGCAGACATCACAGTAGGGGGTTAAGTGGCGAACATGACTCACCACACACATAGTATATTACTTTCAAATGTGTGTATGGAAAGGCAGGAGAGGGTAATAGTGACTAAATGTAAAATGACTAAATGTAACAGGGTTTTACAGCTGAAAGACTGGAGCAGGAACCGGTCAGGACCCTGCTCTGGGACTGCTCATGCTCTGGGACTCAGTGACCACAGAGAGGACCAGGAGTTAACAGACAGGGACAGACATAGCTCAGCGGTAGAGTTCAGAGATCGCAGGTTCAAATCACCCCGCTGTACGCCACTTTGGATAAACAGTGTCAGTGAATAGATTGTTTGTGTGTCTCCTTCCCGCTGCCTTGAGCCAGCTGCTGACGACCTGTCACCTCTTGATCTGTCCAACACAAACCACCAGGGATAAAGTTCCAGCAGGATAGGATGGAGTGTGCAGTCCGGCTGGGCAGGAGGATGCCAGTAGCTGAGCTAAACAGGGTTAGGGTTAGTCAGGTGGCTGAGCGGTGAGGGAAGCGGGCTAGTAATCCAAAGGTTGCCAGTTCGATTCCCGGTCATGCCAACTGACGTTGTGTTCTTGGGCAAGGCACTTCACCCTACTTGCCTCGGGGGGAATGTCCCTGTACTTACTGTAAGTCGCTCTGGATAAGAGCGTCTGCTAAATGACGAAATGTAAACAGCTTTGGAAACGGTTGAAAGTTGGATAATATTCAGCAGTGTACTAGTGAAGGACACTCCCTTCTTAAGTAAGTCTAAACAGGGCACAGTTTGGAACAAACATCCACCACCCCACACCCTCCACACGCACATGACAGCAGTATGGACCAGAGCTCATACAGCATGCCTAAGGCCTGTTGTTCACTATGTGCTGACTGGAGGACTCCAAATAAAACTGCAGAGGCAGTAGGCAATATGATATCCAGATGTCACACACACACATATAAACACGACACACAAACACAAATGACACACACAAAAACACATTACACACAATCACATTCTCTCTCTCACACACATCCACAAGATGTTGTGTATATCCAGCATACTAGTATCTCTATACTAGTATGCATGCTAGTATATTAGCTTACAAGTGTGAATACTTTCCTACTTGTGTCGAAGCCAGTATACTAGAGACTAAACCAGTGTATTAGTGTTTATACTAATGTCCTGTACTAGTGCATTAGTGTATATATGCTAGTATACTCGTGTTCATGCTAAGACAACACTAAACAGAGGGAGTGGCTGTTGTGATCCAACAGGCTTATCTATTTAAACAGAACTAAACTAAAAGTCTGCTGTCTGTCAGTTAACTCACTGAACTGACTGTGCTTAGTGAGTCTGGGTACGAGTGTGTGTGTGTCTGTGTATGTATGCAGTATACATGAACCAAGGACTGTGAACGTTTAGGAAAATGTGTAGCCCTACCCAATCAATTTCCATGCAGAACCTTCCATAGAAGTACTTAACACTGGTATTAGACTACATTACCCAACATGCACCAGCCTTCTGTAATCTATCTGAAGAAGTCTCCCAGGAGTCAACCTCTCCCCTCACTGTTCAACAGTACAGCGACAGATCAAACACATCCAGCATTCCTACAGCCAACATCCCCAGACTGTGTCCAGACTAACAGACTACGACTATGTCCTCACATTCAACACACAAACTATTTGTACTATGGATAGAAGATTGTGCTAACTGAATAAAAATGACAACAGAACAGTCACTGCACAGCTGCATTAATCACATCCCAGCTATTTAAATTAAATTACAGATGGCTGTGTCCACTGGTCTTCTGGATCAACGCTCGACTCTGGAAGCTCAGACTTCTTCCCTAGATGAAGTAATATACGTATACATGCTGTACTAGTGTATTTTATTTATAGTTTTTAGTCGTTTGATTTGGCTGCTCTGACCTCTATGACCAGCAAACTGCTTCACAACAGAACGGTTCTGGAAACCAAGCTATGATTCATGCCCGGACATCAAGCTATGAGTCCTGCATTGATTAAAATATAATGTTTGTGAAGGAGGATGAGGAGGATGAAGTGGATATCAGAATACTGGAGAGAAATGCAGCTGGGTAAAGGTAGCCAGGAAGGGTGGACTGTGTTTCCATAAATGTTGTGGTCCAAGTTCCATTAATTGTGATTCCCTTGATGCATTCTTTTCATCCTCAATGGGGGAATCAACAAGCTAATTAGGTACCACATTAACCCCTTGTCATGACAGTCTGTAGATAAGTGGTGTTGGAGAAGACATACAGTCAATACACATTTGAAAACGCCCACATTATCTGTGACCTTTAAGACCATTGTTTGTCATTAGTCATGTTAACATCAAAACAATATGTGAAGAACCACATGTGCCAGCTTGTCCTTGTAATGACGGTTCTTTGACATGTTCTCAAGCAGCTTTTCTACGGTGTTGTCTTGGGTTGGGTCCACAACACTCCAGAAAGTCAATGCGTACACCGTGCTCAGCCTTTAAAATGCTATATCTAGACAGGGGAGAGAGGGAGACACTAGCTGCTCCCCAAATTAAACCTGGGAACAAACTGATCCGATGTACGCACTCCCAACGCAATATCAAGCGAGATTTCAAAAATAATATTTCCTACAGAACGCTAATAATGTTATGCATGTATCTTCAGTTCAATTATTCAGTAGCTTTGACGATCGCCATGGTTGAGAATCCTACATTGCGTTGACGTTATTCTACAACTTCAAACACAGACTGGCACTGGCACTTTCAATAGCCTGTTGCTAAGCGCCACCTTGGCAGGGGGCGAAGAAGGTTTAACAATAGCAGGAAGATAAGGCGAAAATAACACCTGCCATACTAGGACAACAAAGCAGTTAATACATGATCGTAATATTATATTACATGCTACTATTGAGCAGACCCACAGTGCAAAAACCTCTTTCTATTGAGTTAAAAACTTTAGGGGGCGTATAATCTCTAGTGAATGTAGCTATAAACCATGCCTCCAAATAACTGTTAGGAGGGGTGTGACATGATAATGTCCTACAGTCGCCGAAGACCACCCTCGTTAGCCTACGTACTGTATAACTAAACAAACTCAATTCATAATATTCACAACCTCATCCCTGCTAGATAATAAAAGATGTAGTGTTTAGTTGAGGAGTTGTCATCCCCGGAAATTTACCGTATTTGTTGGGCTCCCTACTATACTCGAGGATAGGAACCGCGTCTTGTTGGTTTAAGGAGTCCCCAGCTGCCCCTCTGCTGCTGTCAGGTACAGGGTCACTGTCGGAGTACTGCCCAACGCGAACAACCACAAATCTGTCGCCCATGTCCCTACTTCAAGCTCCTTTACCGGACGCCTCAGCGTAGGTCAATATTTCAGGGCTCTGAACGGCTTTGCGCTGTGATTCAAACCCCGTGAAGTAATATTCCCTGGGTCCACTGTCTGCAACATAACAATGTACTGTATGGGACACGCGCTGATCCTCGGATTGATTACACTGAAGGCGGGACGCTGCACTTCGCGCTCTCATTGGTTGAGGGGTCTCGCGGACCGGTGTCAATCCGCGCCAATTACGAATCAGAGTATCAAAGTTGTGCTGGCTGACGAATTTGGACAGTCGGCACAATTTTAAACGAGAAAAAACAATTGTCTTTGTTTCTACTTTTGATACATCACGGCTGTTTTACAACCATATGGCCAAAAGTAAACGTAGGAGGAACTAGTGAAGTCAAGTTTACGGCGACGTTCATGTGAACCCGTGTAGAATTGTTATGCTAGGTAAGCTTATGACATTTCAAAAACGTAATTAATTGAATGCTCGTTATTTCCTACTACTACTTTTCGTTTCCCTCTAAGAGTATGAAAGGGAACCATAGCCAGCTCAAACTACTACCCCAGTCCTATAACTCCCAATTAACTGCAAATCTTGTGGAAAGATTCTGAAGACTCTCATTACAGACCCGGGCGGAAGGTTGTGAAATGTTGTTACAAATTAGCACTCATCTCTCACTTCCTGTTTTGCGCACCGCAAACTCGAAGACAGAATGCAACACATAAACTAGCACACTCATCCTGCTGTTGAAAACAAATGTGATGCTCGAAATGTCTGCATATTCTGCAACATGTTTGGAATAGAGTAGTCTACTGTTGTTGGCCTGTTTGTTCTATTGCCAAGTCACACCGTCACTCGTTATGAAAGCATTTACTCACACACACACATTTTGTGGACGTAGGCCTACTCCAAGAGCCCACTCAGAGAAACTGCTGGAGGCTGTAATTAAAATGGTTGATGGGGCTTGAATCTAGCCCGACCGAGGGCTTAACCTCTCCTTATGTGAGGCGTTTTCTGAGGACTAGTTTAGGTAGCGCCCCCGAGGTTTGGTCGAGGCTCTGATTGGATTAGAGGGCATGGCGTAGATAGTAATGAATGGGTCCATTATATGCTGGCTTGTCATTAACCAAAGCTGCGTGCTATGTTTATTCAAAATATACGCAATTTTTCTCAACTTCGTAACCTGTGTCAATTAGCGCTGTTGGTTTGACGTTGGTGTTTAGCGTCACGTCAGTGTAAACTGGGAGGATGGATGGACGGGCACAAGAAGGCCGAATAATGTTTTGTGGTCCGTCTCTCAACACACTGTGTAACAGTCTTGGTTGAGTCCGATTACTGTGCGCTGTCTCTCTGAGTTCTTGCTTTAATGGTGGTTGTCATAGTGATTCTCCCCTGGGAGGGAAACAGGGCTTTGTACCAGTCAATTACCGGGGGGTTCGTACCGTGCGATTGATTCAGACCACTTAACCTTTACATTTACATCAATCCCACTGTTCAATATTTTACATGCCTGTCAATGTAAGCTTCCCTAGTTAGTTTCTAAATACTCTGAGTGTAGAGAAACTAGCCAGGGCTTACACTGTCTAGTCAGGTTTTTTGCATGACGATTTTTGGCATTAAGCCATGTGTCATTTCCACTTTCACAATTTGACATGATCGTGTGCAAGAGTAGACATACACAGTGTGTGCATCACTGGGCTGTAACAAACCGCAGTAATGGTAAAGAGTGAGATATCTGCCAGGTCATGATTGTACTCATTTACTGTACCGAGGGAGCTCTTAGCCCCCTGTGGCTGCATCTTGTCAGAGATGTACTGGGGCCAGTGGTGCGTGTTCACCATGTGGGTCAATGCTATAGCATGAAAGGCACCTTTTTATTCAGAAGTGGATTCCCTGCCGTTTGGGCATTGTGGTCTTTCTGTCACAACATTGCACATCCAGACCCACGGTCCCCGACCCCCGACCCCAGGCCCCAGGCCCCAGACCCCCGGCCCCCGAACCAGGCCCCAGACCCCAGGCCCCAGACCCCCGGCCCCCGAACCAGGCCCCAGACCCAGAATTGGTTATTAAGGTAGAGGCTGCGATTCCCTGCAAATGTGTTTTGTCTGTTTGGGCAAGGCTTGCAGATGGGACGCTGTCTCTAACTAGATCCCTGGGGTGGGGTTCTTCTTTATTTTCTATTCAGGAGGGACTGAGTGTGTGCGTATGAGTGTGTATCACGGCTGGCTGACTACAAATCCCTCTCTTTCCCCCTCATCTCCCTCCCTTTCTCTCCAGCCCACCCCCTCTCTCTCCCCGTCCCTCTCTCTCCAGCCCACCCCCTCTCTCCCTTCCGCTCTCTCTATCTCTCTCTCAGGCTTATTTATTTATTGTTTTCTACCTGGTGTAGTTTCCTCTCTGGTGGAATGATGTGGCAGCAGGGGTGAGTTGCTGGAGGCAGGGGTGAGGGGGTGAGGGTCTGCGGGGGTTTTGCCATCATGCCTTTCTGGGGGCAGAGCGGCATGATTCCTCTGAGGGCAGAGCGGCATGATGCCTCTGGGGGCAGAGCGGCATGATGCTGGAAGTTGGATCAAAACAACTGTGGAGCGACAGGGCTTAGAATGCCTCAAACCATCTACAAGTTTCCTCGTTTACCCCACGTCTGCCCCCCTGGTACCCCTGCCCCTGCCCCCACCCCACCCTCCCCTCAGTTGTCCCTGACCCACACCATCCCCCTGTTGCCCCTGACCTCCCACTCCATCCAGCAACACCTACCCCTTGACTGAGTGCATGGCTGGGTTTGACCAAGAGAGCTTCAGTGTGGCATGATCTATGAGTCACCTCTCCCTTTACAGCCGTGACTCCCCCACCGGTATGGACACCGTGGGCTACATTACATGTGAAGAGTTTCGCTTTTATCTTCTTAATCACCTTTTCAATCACGTCTTAAAGTAGCACCGATCTAATATCCTTACCCTAAATGTGTTGCTGTGTTCGCGAATACTGTATACTGTCATTTAGCAGATGCTCTTATCCAGAGCGACTTACAGTAAGTACAGGGACATTCCCCCCGAGGCAAGTAGGGTGAAGTGCCTTGCCCAAGGACACAACATCATTTTGCACGGCCGGGAATCAAACTCGCAACCTTCTGATTACTAGCCCGATTCCCTAACCGCTCAGCCACCTGACTCCTAATGTATATAAAATAATATACATTATATTTACATACTACAATAATTATAATCTATAATCTATATATAAAAGCCACCGTAGGGCTTATTTCCTGAACTACAGACCCTGGTCTGTAGTTCATACCAGCAGGACAGACCAGGGGCTGGTCTTCGGTTTCTTCTTCTCTCCCCCGCGAGGTTGGGACCGGTCGGGGCTTTGTCTCAGCTGCTGCTGGGGGGTTATTTTGAGAGGGGGACAAAGAGGGCTGGGATGGTTGGCATACCAGCAGAGACAGACCGCCTAGCCCAGCCCTAGCCCAGCCCAGTCCTAGCCCTGCCCTAGCCCAGCCCTAGTCCTGCCCTAGCCCTGCCCTAGCCCTGCCCTAGCCCTGCGGCTTGGCAGCTCTGGGCCTGACTCTATCCCTTCCTCTCCCCCTCTCCCCCCCTCCCTCCCTCCATCCCCCAACCCACCCCTCACCACAGTATTGACTTCAACCTCTCTCTCCTACTCTCTCACGCTGACGTGATCATTTCTAACTTGCACTCATGGAAGAGGGACTCAATGCATGGGCTGAGGCCATACCGCAGCGGCCTGGGTTCAAATCTGGCCCGGGGCCCTCTGCTGCATGTCAGACTCCCTCCCCTGCCTTTCCTGTCTCTCAATACTGTAACTTAAAAAAAAATATGAAGGCTGACATGCTCCCAAAAATATATATCTTTAATTCCAAAATTCAACAATTGAATGAATAGCAACATGGACCATTTCTGGCCAATAGATGGCAGTGCAAACCATTACAATGTTGTACAACTCTCATGATTATTTCTCCCTTTCTCTCTCTCTCCCTTTCTCTCTCTCTCTCTGTCTCTCTGTCTCTCTGTCTCAAGTGGCCTGATCCCCTGGTCTCAAACACTTGAGGACCTGCATGTATTTAAAGTAAAAGTCCAACTATATCACAACCATGAAACAGAACACAAAACATGTTTTTATTTTTCCGTTAGTTCTAGATGATTGAAATAGGGATCTTACACCAGATGTTAGGTGTTCTTTAAAGCTTCAGTGTCACTTCCATACATGAGTCATCTTGACCAATTCAGATTCACAGAATGACTCCAATAAACCAGTACTTTGTAAACATGTCATTGTAGAGTGGGATCTATCTTGGGCTTGTGATTAAAAGGTGTGTGGTCACAACTATGCCATAGCTCTGCAGTCAAATATTTAATGATATTACATTTTTGGATTAGCTAACATGCTACTGTTATGAAGAGCTTCTGCTAAAATGACATCAAAACTATATACGCATCATATCATATTTAGCTACAAGAAACTAAAGTTGACCTACTTTAACCACACTAGTGGGCAAAAGTCACAAGCCTCCAGAGCCAATTTTTAACTAGTTATTTTTTCTCAACCCCTTAAGATCACAACTATTGTGTTTGTAACTGTAGCTAAATATTAGATCATTTTTAGGCCCTTCCCTTTGTTCTCTAAGGAAATGAAGAAAATAACATACGTATATTGAAACGATAGTGTGCCCATGGCCGATACTGGGTTGTAAAGCAGATCTTTGGGTGTGTTGTTGGTCCCTGTAAGGACACTAACTCTCCATGATTACCATGGTAAAGTGAAAAGAATGTTGATTATGCGTAAAGGAACGTTAGCTTCCTGTTTTACCATATTTTCTAGCTCTGTCCTCAGCTATCTCCTGCATAGGTCGCATCGCGTCCCCGTTTTGTACAATACACACTGTAAAATGTCAGCACACACGTTTACAGGGGTGTCTTCTGATTGTAAAATGCCAGACAACAATTGTCAGCTAGATTCCTGGTGCCCTGCTATCTTATTACTGCTGTGGACTATTTGCCTTTCTTTGTGCAGCTGCACAGTCCAGACTGCCTTCGTCACTGGAACACCAGCCTTCTGCTTTTCTCTCATATGCTGTTGGATTAAATATGTTAAATTGATGTCATTTCATATTTAGTTGATTACAAACACACCTGATCAAATTATAGTGTGTAAAAAGAAACGATTCGACTCTTGTGCCCTATTACAAAGGTTTTTCAGTTTGTATTTATTGTATATAATTGAGAACATAATGCAAATTTCAGAGAACACTGCAGTTGTAGGAGCAAAACACACAGAACCACACGGCAAACACGGTTGTAGAATGTTCTACTCCCCCATGCGTTCCACAGGGTGGAGTTGCCCTGGGCGACGGTGCAGGTGAGTTCTGGACTGTTTGCAGGGAAGGATCTGGAATTGAGCTGTTTGCTCACTCAGTCCTGCCTTCTTCCCAGCAAAAAACATTCTCGCAAAGCATTCTGGGAGCTTGGCTCAGGGGGCGGATCCACTTCATCCTACATCCTGGATGCTCGCCACAGTTAAACCTCGTCCATGGAGACTCCCCAGGGATTAGAGGCTCTGTCACCCCAAGCCTTGTTGTGTATCGAGGTTGACATGACAACTATAGACAACAGTACCCTTTCTGATCTGATTAGGCTACAGCTACACGCACAAGAGGGTTAATTTACATTTAATGTACATTTACATTTAACAGCGCAAAACATAAATGTTGGATTCTTTTGTCTAGTCACCTAAAGGATGGGTAGGGTCAGTTAATATATAGTCTTTATCAAACACAACGGTAGAAAGAAAAAAAATACAGTATTCGTATAGTTTGTTCTTATCTGATCACAGCTTAATAAAAATGGAACTTCGAAGATATATCAAAATCAATTCACATTTTGCATACATGTTGTGGTGTTAGTACCTGCGTCCAAATACTTTATTCAAGTTGCGTGTGATTTAAGTTGAACGTCAGAGTACAGTTTCAGAGTTCTACACATGAACTTGTCACAGCTCAGGCTGCTTGGCCTCCTGTGTCTCCCAGCCTCCGACCTCCCAAGCACACAGGCCGGAACCTTTCAGTAAACACTGAGCTACTGTTGTTTCTCCTTAGATTAATACTTGCTTTGATGTGGTGGCTGAATCTGATGTCTCAAACATATCGCGTTTAAGAAAAAAAAAAAAGGGGGGGGGAATCTGATCAGCAGTAACTTCAGGAAGTCCAACCGAGATTAAACACCAGCGTAGGTGCCGTTGTAGAAGAAAGGCTTGTCTGTTACACAGTTACCTACGACCTCCGGGGTCCATCTCTGGACCTTTGATGCTCCATTCTGGTCCTGGCGGACGATGACCGTGCTCCGGGACGCCAGAGACGGATCCTCATCGAAGAAGTTGAACGGCCGGAGGAAGAAGCCCACAGCGTTGCCGGGCGTCGCCGTGTTGGGGATGTCCTCCGAGTGAGGCACGTGCAAGAACCCCACCGTTACCCAGGCAACCAGGTCCTGCACACAACAGGGTTAGGGTTTGTGTTAGGCTAGGGAGAGGGTAAGACCTAGGGTCAGCGTTAGGCTAACCCTATCCTACACAGGAGACACCGCTAGATAATGTGGCGAATTTGCGTAAACAGACATGCTTCCCTCTTGTCTAATGAAGCAGGGGCGTAGGTTTCATTATACATTTAGAAAATGGCAAATTTGTCTTCCCCACTTTTTATTGAGAGAACTATGTTTAACAGCCACATCAGTTATTTGAAAAAGCTGTACCACCCACATTTGAAAACAAACCTACGCCCTTGTAATGAGTTCAGGATGTTTGTTAGACAGGGCAGTGAGGCGGACCTGGTTAGTGATGTTTTCGTTGTTCTTGATGTAGTCCTCGAATGACACCACCGGCTCCCAGGGGTCGTTCTGAGTGTAGATGCTGGTGCTGGTGGACTCGCTGTCCTTGTGGCGCGTCACGGCCAGGGGATACCTGCAAGGGGGGAGCACATGGTTCTTCCTGGGCTGGAGGGCAGAACACACTAGCTCAAGTCACACTCTAGCTGTCGTCCATGAGAGGAACACCCAAAGTTTGTCTGCTCTGACTGCCTGGTCCTCATGGCGTGCGTTATGTCATGGCACGCTTCACGTATAACAGACAGTGAATGCCTGGTGAGCTTAAGTGTGTTTCCCAGAGCCAGAGGTTTGTTAACGGGTTGTGATTACCTGGCCCAGCTGATGCCATTCTCCTCCTTCCAGCCACGAGGCAGGACGCTGTTGCCATGGGAGTTGAACTGGATGCGGAAGCCCTTCTTGTGACCCCACTTGTTCTCCTCGTTGGGGTTGTAGAAGTGGACATAGCGAGGGAACTTCTTCCCGAAGCGGAAGGCGGCGCTCCGCTCCGTCTGATGCTGGGTCCTGTGAAGCCTCGACTGGACTATGGAGTGTTTCGGGCTCCATGGGTTGGTGAAGTTCTCGAATTTCAGGTTCATGGACTCAAGGCTGTTCTCACGGCCTGGGTGGAAACAGGTTGTGGTGTTGTAGGTTAGGTTGTTTTATTTACATTACAGAGATTAAAGTTGCATATCTTATGTCTCAGGCTTTCCTTTGTGTTGTTTGAAATGTGATTGTACTTCCTGCTTTAGTAGGAGGATGAACTGGCCCTGATCCTGAGGTCTACTTGTGATTTATTGCACAGACTGGACTTAAAGTATCACTTTTATTGGGCTATTAACCTGCCAGTTGTTTTGCAATATCAATGATTTACTGACGGGTACAGGAGCAGCAACAGTCATGTAATGTTAGGCCACAGTGGTAAAGTTCACTTGCAGAGTTTTCTAGATAGCTAAAAGTAGCCTGTGTCTACAGGTATATGTTCCAAACATAATCACAGCCAAGCTAGCAAGTAAAACTCACCGGCAATATCCAGATCCACTTTATAATGGATGAGGTGTGTGTGCAGGTTTCCCAGTACGTAGTTATAAACCTTTGTGCCGTAGTGGAGTCCGTTGGGAGTGAAGAAGGTGGCGTGGATGTAACCTGTGGCGCTAACCCTGGACTCCATCACTCCGTTCTGGTAGAAGAGGAAGTCCCAGATGTAGTCGTAGTTGTAGACGGTGGAGGTGGTCCTCAGCACCAGCACATGGTTCTCCAGGCCTCCGTAGAAGTTGTAGCCCCCGTTGAAGTTGCTGTTAAAGTGCCTCCTCAGGGGCATTGCCGTGGTCATCTCGAACACGCACAGGGCGTTCCGGTACCGCACCGGTTTGTCCGTGTCGTAGTAGTGATACAAGTCCACGAAGGTGGAAATTTCCGGACAGTCGATGCCGGGAGCCAGCTCGTAGCTCAAGGTGCCCATGGACCAGCCCGCGTCGATGTACTTGGTTTGCATGGCGGCGGGGGTGTCGCCCGAGTAGAAGGCAATGGCTTCCTGAAGGCTGACCTCGTAGGCGATCCGTTCCCCGTTGAAGCGCAGGTCGAAGATTTGCAGGCCTGCGGAGGAACGTACTCTGTAGGCAAATGACCAGCCGGCGTATTCTACAAAGTTCCCATCAATGTTGTAGCGATGGCCCTGCGGTTCCACCAGCTTGGGACCATGGATGTTGGAGGCCGTGTTGCTGTGACCACGAGGAATGTAGGTGGAGAAGAGGTCGTCTTTGTCGTGGTCAGGAAGCCTGGCCTTCTCAACTGTCCCCTCGTCATATTTCTTCACTAGTTCCTCCACACTGTCAAAGTACTGGCTGTTGTACCAGACCTTCTCCACAGTCCACATCTTTGGGTCCAGATCTCTGTGGTTGATCAGAACCTCAAAGCCCACCGGGTGGATGAAGTAGCCCTCCACAAACTTCTGCAGCATTACCCAGGATCTTCTCTCGCCGGGCTCCAGCCCGCGAGGAGCGATGTCTGAGAAGGTCAAGCAGCGGTCGGTGCAGTTTGTGAAGGAGAAGCCGTCGGTCGTCTCCAGCAGGAGCTTATGTGCCTTGGAGGTGATCTCCTGCAGGATACCGATGAGGTGGTCATACTCCACGAAGCTGATGGGCCGCGATTCGAACCGGATGGGTCTGTCACCCTTGAACGTCTTCACAGTGTGCGATGTGGGGAAGGGCAGAGGACTAACGATGTACTCTGTGATGTTTGGCTGGGCTTGGTCCCCAAACTGGACCACCACCCGGGCCTGTCTTTGGGGCTTGGCCTGACCACGGTCCAGTGCCCTCAGTGCCTCATGCTTCCTGGGAAGGTGGAGCTCTATCAGCAAGATGCTGTTCTTCTTCAGGGCCTTGCCCCTTGCTAGCGTCAGCCCCAGCTCACTGCTGTGCATGTAGTCCCTGACGGCCCGCATCTCTCGTGGAGTGAGGTCGGCGAAGATGGCCGCTCCGTGGTGAGCCCACTCCCGTCCTCTGGAGGCAGCGCAGGCGCCCAGACACGCCAGCAGCAGCGGGAAGCAGAGCCTCATGTTCGCGTCTGTAGGGACACAAGCAGCAAACATGTGGAGGTGTACAGAGGGAGCCGTGTCGACTTAGCTGATCTTACGGACGAAAGTTTTTTTTGCTGCATGCTGGAAGATACAACACATACATATGGAAGTCCCCCAACACTCCCTTCAATCTCCCCCACAGCTGCTGAAGTCCACTCCCCTAATATGTCTATCCTCTTCCCCCCCTCCCCCTCTCCTCTGTCTTGTTTTACTGCTCAGTCTTGTCTGTGTACTGTGGCTACTAACAGTATGGAACAACGTCAGCACAACAGGGATCCCCTGACCATGTTTATCCTTTCCCTCATTATGTTTACTCATGCTTGTCCAGCCATGTCCCACTTCTGGTGTTTTACACCAGTGAGATCTGCCTTGCGACGGGACATCCCGCTATGCCATTCACCTTCTCTGATTTTATAACACGTTTATGTAACATGTAACATGTTTTCACTCTTGTGGAATGCAGAAACAGGAGGCAGGGTCGTGACTTAACCCTCGTGTTGCCTTCGGGTCACATGACCCAAAGGTTCATAACGAACCATCGTTGTGTTTACCCAATTTTACGGAATGACCCGAAGATAACACAAGGGTTAAGAAATAAAACGTTTGTATGATGTGTGGAGCAAAGAAACACGTACCTATGGTATGCACTTCAGATATGTGAAGAGTCCTTCAGCATTCAGCCCTGGCTTTGTCCTGCAGAGCGCAAATGTATTTCTCCCCTGGCTGCTCCAAGTAACGAAACCAGTCTGATAAAACAAGCTCAATACACTGCTTGTATTTAGCGTTCTACTTCACTGCAAGGGCATGTGGTTGGTCAACTGTGGGTTGTAAAAGTGTCGAAATCTCAGGTGCAATATTCACAGGAACTGAATACAGTGGTCATTCTAAACCATGTTCTTACAAGATTTATGCTGACTAATGACTGATTATTTCAGGTGCGAGTGTTTGTCCCGTCTGAGATAGGGATAATGAAGGAGATACGGTACTTTAAAGTCTTTAAACCATTTGACAACAAGTTTGGACTTTTCGTTACATCACTGATTTAACTTTTTTTTGTGATATTACATAAATGTTATGTAGTTCTGAGGTGAAATTCAAACATTTATTTTTGGACGTGATCTCTGGATCACTTTAGGTTACACTCATGCTATCTCGGACGATCAACTCCTATTAATGTTTGAAGACTTGCAATAAACCCCCCTAGCTGCTGACAAACTTTGCCCTTTACTTTCCTTTGTTTTCTGTGTCATTGTGAATGTGAAATAGGTCATATCAAATCATAAAAGTAACTTCAAAGTGAACTAAATTGATTGTCTCATCACTTGAGAAGTGGAAAGGACCTCGTACTGTAAAGCTGTGATTGCACTTTATTCCTGCACCTTTCTGATGTGCAGCTATTTACATTACATTTACATTTATTCATTTAGCAGACGATTTTATCCAAAGCGATTTCCAAGAGAGAGCTTTACAAAAGAGCATAGGTCACTGATCATAACGAGATAGCCCCAAAACATTGCGGGTAGCCAAAACATGAAGCGTACATTGTGAAAAGCAAATAAGTGCACCTGAAGAAAAAGCAAGCAACAATAATATAATTCACAGCGAGTACAAGAAGTTAAATCAGTTACAACTAACCAACAAGTGCAACAAGTCCCTCAACAAGAGTCATTGTGTACCTGGAGGAAACTAACATCAGGTCCAGGTCCATTTGCTTGAGTAGCTTTTTGTCTGATTGGATCTTTTAAACTGCAACACTACAACAGCGCCAACAGTAAACTTACAAATGTAAGTGTACAGATATTTCCAGCTGGAGCAATTTCCCTGAAATTACTCTTCATGTGTATTCAATTAACTGTGCATAGATGGAACTGTTGATAATGAGTCTGGCACAGGGAAGTGGAGAGACCCTTAATACAGATGTGCTTTGTAGCATTAAGTACTTTCCCCAAACTGACTGGGGTCTGATTTCTCGTGGAGGAGTTGTGAACACTGGCTGAACGCTGCTGGCTGCTGGCAGCAGCTGTGTTTGAGCTCCTCTGCTCTGGGGTCAGGGGTCAGCCCGGAAATGTTGGTCGGACTAAAAGACTCTGAAAGAGGGTCCTGCTATTGACACGCTACTTTGATTAAACGCCCCCGTCATCCTTCCCGAAAAGCCTCTCTTTATAGGATTAGAGGACGAGCACAAACACTCCTCTGGTCGTGCTGGTGAGCCTGCTCCCCCCTGGTCTGTGTTCCCCTCACTCACACACACACACTCACACACTCTCTCTCACACACACACTCACACACTCTCTCTCTCACACACACACTCACACACTCTCTCTCACTCACACACTCTCTCACACACACACTCTCTCACACACACACTCACACACTCTCTCACACACACACACTCACACACTCTCTCACACGCACACACTCTCTCACACACACACACTCACACACTCTCTCTCACACACACACTCACACACTCTCTCTCACACACTCACACACTCTCTCTCACACACACTCACACACTCTCTCTCACACACACACACTCACACACTCTCTCTCACACACACACACACACTCACACACACTCTCTCACACACACACTCACACACTCTCTCACACACACACACTCACACACTCTCTCACACGCACACACTCTCTCACACACACACACTCACACACTCTCTCTCACACACACACTCACACACTCTCTCACACACACACACTCACACACTCTCTCACACACACACACTCACATACACTCTCTCACACGCACACACACTCTCACAAACACATACACTGACAGAAAAGCACACACAAATACATGCTCACAAACACGCAGTCATCAACACAAACACACACTTACCCTCTGCTCTATTCAGTCTATGACCTGCTGTGCTTCTGCATTTCGTACCATTGGACGACATGGGGCCTGCGTTCCAGCCCAGGTGACCAATAGCAGGTCTCACAGCTGTGCCCTGCAGCTTCTCAGCCAATAGCAGGAGTCTCAGATGGCGCCGCATGCCCTGGGAATCCCCCCCGACGCTTAAAACCAGCAGACAGACGCACCCACTGCCCATAACGCAGCAGACCGCCTACCTGAAGACTCGTACGACACGAGAGAGACGACGCAAAAGAAGCAGAGAGAAGAGAGGATTTGCTGGTAACAGAAAAGGTGATCGTGTTCTATAGAGCCACATCATCAACCTGTCAGGACCTGCCTGAGCCTTCTACCAGGATCGACCCAAAGCCTGACTTCCTGAACCTTCTACCAGGATCGACCCAAAGCCTGACTTCCTGAACCTTCTACCAGGATCGACCTGAAGCCTGACTTCCCACGTGAGGATGTTGATCTTTTCCTGTCAGTTCTCGTTCTTCTCCTTTATTAGATCAATGAATATTTTGAATATCTAAGTTTTTATTTTTACTTTTTTCTAACCCTAACCCTTTCCTCACAGCTCCATTGTTTTCCGTCAAACATTTGATTTAAACTAATGCTAACTTGGATTATTGATTGATATCGATATTAGATTGGTTGACAGAGTGTGACAGAGTAGGAGAGATGTGTCAGCTGTGAGTAGAGAATAGGGTTTCTAGAGAAGAGCTTTTGAATTATGTGGACATAGAGAAGTTGTTTGTCTCTGCTAGGTAAGGGTCAGGGACTGTGCTCATGTATGAATATATTGTTTGCTCCCTCTCTCTCACTCTCACTCTCTCTCTCTCTCTGTCTCTCTCTCTCTCTCTCTCTCTCTTTCCTTTTATCTCTCTCTCTCTCTCTCTCTCTCTCTCTCTCTCTCTCTCTCTCTCTCTCTCTCTCTCTCTCTCTCTCTCTCTCTCTCTCTCTCTCTCTCTCTCTCTCTCTCAGAGTTGGCCGTAGCAGGAACCATGTGGGCGGTGCTACTGTCTTTGACTGGACTGAGTCTGGTGATGGGAATGAGGTACGTTCCAGAGGTTTCCGAGGAAAGATCATGGATAACAGGAATCTATCTGAGTCCTAATTTACCTCTCAGCACTTCCACAATAAACTCAACCAGCTCTCTAATCAGCACTCTCAGGCACTCAATACACAAGTAATTCCACTGTAATCAGCGCTGTAACATCTACAATCAACAATACCACCTGCTGCTCTGTCAGATTCTGCTGCAAATACAAATCAAGGACTATTTATACGTCTCTGTGGATAAAAACGTAAATAGATGTAATGATAATATTAATTAGTAATAATATATTAGTTTACCTGATGCTTTTATCCAAAGCGGCGTACAGAGGGGAAATTGAACCTCCTGATCTCTTAAAGGTGTGAATGTTTCCTCCAGACACTGGTGTGAGCGCATGGTGGAGGAGAGAGAGGAGCGCGTGCTGACCCCCCGTCTGCAGAGAGAGGTGGCGTGTTCCCAGGTGTACCAGTACGACTCTCAGGGCTGGAGGCTGGACCTGGACCGCATGCGCCACCAGCACGGGGGGGACGACGGCATCGCACTGTACTACAGGCGCCAGGGCACCGGGGCCACCTGCTACTTATACAAGTGAGGGAGACCGGCAGTCTCTGAGGACTGTCAGACTTTGTTGTTATCCCTATGCCCCATTCTTTCCAATGGATCAAATTCAAATTAAATGTATTTTTGTATAGCCATTGTTTTTGCAAACAATCTTATAGTCTTTGGGTTTTACGTCGATTTTGTTCACTTCTCCATTCACGGACGAGTCTTTGTCTTGTGTGTCTGCTGCCGCTAACAAGATGCTGTGAGGTGCAGTGTGTGTGGTGTGAGGGGTAATGGTGTGTGTGGTGTGAGGGGTAATGGGGTGTGTTGGGTGTGTGGTGTGAGGGGTAATGGGGTGTGTTGGGTGTGTGGTCTGAGGGGTAATGGGGTGTGTGGTGTGAGGGGTAATGGGGTGTGTGGTGTGAGGGGTAATGGGGTGTGTTGGGTGTGAGGGGTAATGGGGTGTGTTGGGTGTGTGGTGTGAGGGGTAATGGGGTGTGTTGGGTGTGTGGTCTGAGGGGTAATGGGGTGTGTGGTGTGAGGGGTAATGGGGTGTGTGGTGTGAGGGGTAATGGGGTGTGTTGGGTGTGTGGTGTGAGGGGTAATGGGGTGTGTGGTGTGAGGGGTAATGGTGTGTGTTGGGTGTGTGGTCTGAGGGGTAATGGGGTGTGTGGTGTGAGGGGTAATGGGGTGTGTGGTGTGAGGGGTAATGGGGTGTGTTGGGTGTGAGGGGTAATGGTGTGTGTTGGGTGTGTGGTGTGAGGGGTAATGGGGTGTGTGGTGTGAGGGGTAATGGGGTGTGTTGGGTGTGTGGTGTGAGGGGTAATGGGGTGTGTGGTGTGAGGGGTAATGGGGTGTGTTGGGTGTGTGGTGTGAGGGGTAATGGGGTGTGTTGGGTGTGTGGTCTGAGGGGTAATGGGGTGTGTGGTGTGAGGGGTAATGGGGTGTGTGGTGTGAGGGGTAATGGGGTGTGTTGGGTGTGAGGGGTAATGGTGTGTGTTGGGTGTGTGGTGTGAAGGGTAATGGGGTGTGTGGTGTGAGGGGTAATGGGGTGTGTTGGGTGTGTGGTGTGAGGGGTAATGGGGTGTGTGGTGTGAGGGGTAATGGTGTGTGTTGGGTGTGTGGTGTGAGGGGTAATGGTGTGTGTTGGGTGTGTGGTGTGAGGGGTAATGGTGTGTGTTGGGTGTGTGGTCTGAGGGGTAATGGGGTGTGTTGGGTGTGTGGTGTGAGGGGTAATGGTGTGTGTTGGGTGTGTGGTGTGAGGGGTAATGGTGTGTGTTGGGTGCCAGACCCCCCCAGATACAGAGCCAGCAGGTGAACCGGACGGTCCAGGGCTGCTGTGAGGGCTGGAGTGGACCTCAGTGCTCGCAGGGTGAGGACAGCTTATCTTCCCCCTGCTGTTTACCTGGTCACCATTTATTTCCATTTTCACTACATCTATACTAAGGATGAGCTTCAACACTTTATTTTCCTCCTCCCATCTTGGGTCCTGCCCCCCGCCTGCCCCCCGCCTGCCCCCTGCCTGCCCCCTGCCTGCCTGCCTGCCCCCTGCCTGCCTGCCCCCCGCCTGCCTGCCCCCTGCCTGCCCCCTGCCTGCCTGCCCCCTGCCTGCCCCCTGCCTGCCTGCCCCCTGCCTGCCCCCTGCCTGCCTGCCCCCTGCCTGCCTGCCCCCTGCCTGCCTGCCCCCTGCCTGCCCCCTGCCTGCCCCAGGCGTGGGAGTGAGAGGACAGTGTTACTCCACCTGGAGCTGTGATGACTTCCCCGGGGTGCAGAACTCCTCCCTGATGCCCCTGGAGCAGTGCTGCGGAACACTGTGGGGGCTGAGCTGGAGGAACGCGTCCGACCAGACCTGCCTCTCCTGCAGCTACACCCTCCTGCCTGGTCAGTAGCTACACCCTCCTGCCTGGTCAGTAGCTACACCCTACAATACGATACAAAACATTAAAATCGATCTAAAAACAAAACAGGCAGTGTCTTTCTCATGAACTTCCCGCTAGCTTTACCTCAGCAGTGTCAGTGTGGAGATGTGCAGACTGCAGGCGTAGCGATGACACTGTCCCCCCGGCTCACCCTGCGTGTCTCCCCCCCAGACGCCCAGTCCTCCCCCCTGGTGAGGGGGGGGCTGCTGAGGAGCTCCCGGGCCCCGCAGGGTGCGGCCACCTGTCTGAGCTGGGGCGGGGCGCACTACCGTACGTTTGACAGGAAGCCCTTCCACTTCCGGGGCACCTGCACCTACGTGCTGTCGTCCTCCAGCGACGGCACCTGGGCTGTGTACATCAGCACCGTGTGCGACGCCCGTGGATCCTGCAGCAGGGTAGCACTCCTGTTTTTACTGTCTTTAAAACAATTGCTTTTTGGTGTGATGTTGTGTGTGAAAAATACGTTTCAAAAGAAGAGTTTCAAAAGGTTTCACAAATATTTTCAGAAAAAAGTTTCAAAAACAAAGTTTTGAAAGGTTGAAAAAAGTATTTCTCAAAAATGTTTCACAAACAATTTCTGCATCATTCACAAGTACTTGATGAGAACTCTACTGTACTCTACTGTACTCTATTGTGCTGTGCTTTACTCTGTTCTACGTTTGTCTGTTCTCTCCTCTCCTCCTCTCTCCTCTCCTTTCAGTATGTGTGTGAAAAACAAGTTCGAAACGTTGAAAAAATATTTTCCCCAAAAAGGTTTTGAAAAAGGTTTCAAAGTTTCCCCTTTTACTACCCTGTTCCCCTGCCTCAGGCCCTGAGGATGATGCTGGGACTAAACCTTGTCTCCATTCACCTGCGAAACCTGACGCTCAACGGCTTGCTGGTTCCTCAAGGAGAACCTCTCTTTCAAAATGGTGGGCCTACTCTTCACCTTTTTACATACAGGCTCAGCAATGCAGAATATCGAGTCACACTTCACTGCAGCCTAAAGTGTTATTGCTTACATTTAAGGGTACTAAGTCAATCAATGAAAATGATCATCTGATCATGGCTAGCCTACGTGTAGCAAAGACCAATGACAACCGTGTTCTCTACAGGCGTGAGCGTCCATTGGCTGGGGGACTTTGTGTTTGTGGAGAGTGGTCTTGGAGTCCGGGTGAAGTTCGACATGAGGAACACCGTGTACCTGACGGTGACCGCAGAACACCTGACCACCACCAGGGGGCTGTGTGGAGTCTATAACAACAAGCCAGATGGTATGTTAACAAACAAACAAACCACCAAACGGTTACCCTGGTCTAACTCCTTTTTCTGGGCTGTCTGTGGTTTCCTCAAATCAGACATTTCTCCAGAACTTGATTCTGTTTCTTTCACTGGTTCATGTAAACACAGTGTCTTTATTCAAGCTGTGTGTTGGCAGATGACTTCAGCAGCAGGTCGGGAGCCGTGTACCAGTTTGCCGCCAGCTTCGGTAACTCCTGGAGAGTTTCTGACCAGCACACGGAGGTAGGCGCCCTGTCCAGTCTGGACCTCCTGCTCACTCCTCTGCTTGATATCAGTCACAAGTACAGATACACTGGGCTTCTCTGCTCCAAACCTACAATACATGTTAACACCTTTTCATTTATTAACCGTGTACTAACCATGTGTTAAACATGTATTAACCACTAGTAACCATGTATTAACCGTGTATGAACCACGTCTGACCCGTGTATGAACCACGTCTGACCCGTGTATGGACCTCTGCTGTGCGTGTGCCAGGGCTGCAGTGATGCAGCAGAGTTGGGGCACAGCTGCGATGCTGCGGGGGACGGCAGGCTGCGGGGGTCCGCTGAGGCTGTCTGCCACCGCCTGCTGGAGAGCCCCTTCACACGCTGCCACCAGTGGGTGAGCCTCTTACCCCACCTTGGCCCCTGCCACACCCCTCTCACCCCCACCTTGGCCCCTTCCACACCCCTCTTACCCCACCTTGGACCCTTCCACACCCCTCTCACCCCCACCTTGGACCCTGCCACACCCCTCTCACCCCCACCTTGGCCCCTCCCACACCCCTCTCACCCCCACCTTGGCCCCTTCCACACCCCTCTCACCCCCACCTTGGCCCCTTCCACACCCCTCTCACCCCCACCTTGGACCCTTCCACACCCCTCTCACCCCCACCTTGGACCCTTCCACACCCCTCTCACCCCCACCTTGGACCCTTCCACACCCCTCTCACCCCCACCGTGGCCCCTTCCACACCCCTCTCACCCCCACCTTGGACCCTTCCACACCCCTCTCACCCCCACCGTGGCCCCTTCCACACCCCTCTCACCCCCACCTTGGACCCTTCCACACCCCTCTCACCCCCACCTTGGACCCTTCCACACCCCTCTCACCCCCACCTTGGACCCTTCCACACCCCTCTCACCCCCACCTTGGACCCTTCCACACCCCTCTCACCCCCACCTTGGACCCTTCCACACCCCTCTCACCCCCACCTTGGACCCTTCCACACCCCTCTCACCCCCACCTTGGACCCTTCCACACCCCTCTCACCCCCACCTTGGCCAGTTTCTGGAAGCGCTCCAGAGGCCAGAGGCAATAAAATACTTTTTCGTTTTCGTAACACTTTATGAGTGGTTCCCTGGTAAATGATTAACGATTGTTATTTCTTGAGGAATAAGCAGGCCAATGACAATGAATGAACTTTATCTGTTCTTAAAACCAGGAGCCAGTGAACCTTCCCGGTTGTCTTACCTCCCTGGTGCTGGGTCAGCCTGGTACTGGGTCAGTGGTTCAGCCTGGTGCTGGGTCACCCTGGTGCTGGGTCACCCTGGTGCTGGGTCGGCCTGGTGCTGGGTCAGGGGGCAGCCTGCTGCTGGGTCACCCTGGTGCTGGGTCACCCTGGTGCTGGGTCGGCCTGGTGCTGGGTCAGGGGGCAGCCTGGTGCTGGGTCACCCTGGTGCTGGGTCGGCCTGGTGCTGGGTCGGCCTGGTGCTGGGTCACCCTGGTGCTGGGTCACCCTGGTGCTGGGTCGGCCTGGTGCTGGGTCAGGGGGCAGCCTGGTGCTGGGTCACCCTGGTGCTGGGTCGGCCTGGTGCTGGGTCGGCCTGGTGCTGGGTCACCCTGGTCCCTGTAGATGGTGGTGGTTTGATGGTGTTGTCTGCCCTGTCCAGGTGGACCCGGAGGAGTATGTGGACACCTGCCTGTACCTGTACTGCAGCCTGGGGCCTCAGGAGAGGGACGTCTCCACGTGTGACACGCTGGCCAGCTACGCTCGCGAGTGTGCCCAGCACCACGTGATCATCAGCTGGAGAGGAGCACAGCTGTGTGGTAGGCACCCAACACTTCCTGGTCTAACACCCAACACTTCCTGGTCTAACACCCAACCCTTCCTGGTCTAACACCCAACCCTTCCGGGTCTAACACCCAACCCTTCCGGGTCTAACACCCAACACTTCCTGGTCTAACACCCAACCCTTCCTGGTCTAACACCCAACACTTCCTGGTCTACTGATGGTACCTAAGAACAGCTGTGATCCAGACTTGTTGTCCTTCCTCCCCCCCAGAGCGAGTGTGTCCGAGGGACCAGGTGTTCTCCGACTGTGTCTCCTCCTGCCCCCCCACCTGCTCGTCCCCCCAGCCCTCCTCCGGGGCGGGCCAGTGCAGGGAGGAGTGTGTGGGGGGGTGTGAGTGTCCCCCGGGCCGGTTCCTCCACCAGGGGGCGTGTCTGAGGAAGGAGGACTGTCCCTGCTTCCATCGACGTCGCACCTACCAGTCTGGAGATGCCATCCAGCAGAGGTGCAACACCTGGTGAGTCCCTGAAACCCTCCTGGTACCCCCCGGGTACCCTCCTGGTACCCCCCTGGTACCCCCCTGGTACCCCCCTGGTACTGAACACTTGTAACTTTTCTTAGTCTTTTAATGTGTTTTTTTGGCAAAACAATTTGTTCTGATGCAGTCCACTCCTCCTCTTCTCCTCCCCCCCTCCCTCTGTTCCAACTTCCTCTGCCTGTCCTCCCCCTCCTCCCCCGCCTCCCTCCCCCCAGTGTGTGCAGGGCAGGCCAGTGGCAGTGTTCTGGGGAGAGGTGTGAGGCCCAGTGCAGCCTGATGGGGGCGCTGCAGGTCTCCACCTTTGACAAGAAGAGGTACTCCCTGCAGGGCGGGGCCTGCTCCTTCATCGCTGTAGAGGTGAGACCTGTCATCCACACACGCCTCATCCTCACACACACACACAGCTGTCATCCACACACGCCTCATCCTCACACACACACACAGCTGTCATCCACACACGCCTCATCCTCACACACACACACACCTGTCATCCACACACGCCTCATCCTCACACACACACACACCTGTCATCCACACACGCCTCATCCTCACACACACACACAGCTGTCATCCACACACGCCTCATCCTCACACACACACACAGCTGTCATCCACACACGCCTCATCCTCACACACACACACAGCTGTCATCCACACACACCTCATCCTCACATACACACACAGCTGTCATCCACACACGCCTCATCCTCACACACACACACAGCTGTCATCCACACACGCCTCATCCTCACACACACACACAGCTGTCATCCACACACGCCTCATCCTCACACACACACACAGCTGTCATCCACACACACCTCATCCTCACATACACACACAGCTGTCATCCACACACGCCTCATCCTCACACACACACACAGCTGTCATCCACACACGCCTCATCCTCACACACACACACAGCTGTCATCCACACACGCCTCATCCTCACACACACACACAGCTGTCATCCACACACACCTCATCCTCACATACACACACAGCTGTCATCCACACACGCCTCATCCTCACACACACACACAGCTGTCATCCACACACGCCTCATCCTCACATACACACACAGCTGTCATCCACACACGCCTCATCCTCACACACACACACAGCTGTCATCCACACACGCCTCATCCTCACACACACACACAGCTGTCATCAACACACGCCTCATCCTCACACACACACACAGCTGTCATCAACACACGCCTCATCCTCACACACACACACAGCTGTCATCAACACACGCCTCATCCTCACACACACACACAGCTGTCATCCACACACGCCTCATCCTCACACACACACACAGCTGTCATCCACACACACCTCATCCATCCACCCCACTGGAACATAACAGAGGAAATCTGACGTACAGTAAAATTACAATTGATGAAGAAGTATAAATAACTGTGTGTGTGCAGGACTTTGTGGACAGGAAGCTGGAGGTGAGGGTGGGGTGTGGTGAGTGTGTGATGAGGGAGGGTCAGGGCTGCCTCAGAGAGATGTCCATCACAGCCCTGCGTACCACCATCACCATCACAGAGTCTGGTGAGCCTCACACAGCACGCCTGCTGCCTGCCTCTACCCCCCTCCCTCCCTTCCTCTCTACCCCCCTCCCTCTCTACCCCCTCCCTCCCTTCCTCTCTACCCCCCTCCCTCTCTACCCCCCTCCCTTCCCTCCCTCTCTACCCCCCTCCCTCCCTTCCTCTCTACCCCCCTCCCTCTCTACCCCCCTCCCTTCCCTCCCTCTCTACCCCCCTCCCTCCCTTCCTCTCTACCCCCCTCCCTCTCTACCCCCTCCCTCCCTTCCTCTATACCCCCCTCCATCTCTACCCCCCTCCCTTCCCTCCCTCTCTACCCCCCTCCCTCCCTTCCTCTCTACCCCCCTCCCTCCCTCTCTACCCCCCTCCCTCTCTACCCCCCTCCCTTCCCTCCCTCTCTACCCCCCTCCCTCCCTTTCTACCCCCCTCCCTACCCTCCCTCCCTCTCTACCCCCCTCCCTCTCTACCCCCCTCCCTCCCTCTCTACCCCCCTCCCTCTCTACCCCCTCCCTTCCCTCCCTCTCTACCCCCCTCCCTTTCTACCCCCCTCCCTACCCTCCCTCTCTACCCCCCTCCCTTCCCTCCCTCTCTACCCCCCTCCCTTCCCTCCCTCTCTACCCCCCTCCCTACCCCCCTCTCTACCCCCCTCCCTTCCCTCCCTCTCTACCCCCCTCCCTTCCCTCCCTCCCTCTCTACCCCCCTCCCTTCCCTCCCTCTCTACCCCCCTCCCTTCCCTCCCTCCCTCTCTACCCCCCTCCCTCCCTCCCTCTCTACCCCCCTCCCTACCCCCTCCCTTCCTCCCTCATGTGTCCTCTCCTCCCCCTGCTTGTCCCCAGGTGCAGTGCTGCTGAACGGCCAGAAGGCGGCGCTGCCCGTGGAGACAGGAGACCTGGTGGTGAGCCGGCCGTCCTCCTCCTTCCTGCTGGTCCAGACCTTCGGGGCTCAGCTTCTCTGGCACCTGGACGGACCCCTGGCTCTCATCACCCTGCAGCCTGGCTTCTCCCACAAGGTACTGGAGGGTATTTTTCATCAGAAGGATTTCGGTCAAAAAGAGAGTCGGAGCTTGAAGGCAACTTGATGGTTTATTCAGCTCAGGTGATAAAGGAAGACACAACAAGCTAACGATTCATAAGAACACACATTATATAGATAAGATACCACACATTATATAGATAAGATACCACACATTATATAGATAAGATACCACACATTATATAGATAATATACCACACATTATATAGATAAGATACCACACATTATATAGATAATATACCACACATTATATAGATAAGATATTGCACATTATATAGATAAGATATTGCACATTATATAGATAAGAACACACATTATATAGATAAGATACCACACATTATATAGATAATATACCACACATTATATAGATAATATACCACACATTATATAGATAAGATATTGCACATTATATAGATAAGATATTGCACATTATATAGATAAGAACACACATTGTATAGATAAGAACACACATTATATAGATAAGAACACACATTATATAGATAAGAACACACATTATATAGATAAGAACACACATTATATAGATAAGAACACACATTATATAGATAAGAACACACATTATATAGATAAGAACACACATTATATAGATAAGAACACACATTATATAGATAAGAACACACATTATATAGATAAGAACACACATTATATAGTCTAAATGAGGAAGGTCCCTCTCCTTCCATATTATTATTTCCCAGTATTGCCACATAATCTTTCCATAGTTTGTTCCCTTTTCCATGATGCGTCATGTGTACGAGCTCCCTATCTCTAATGTCCACTAGACCCCCTCTCTATGTTCCCTTTTCCCCTCCCTAGTTCCTAGCTGAACCCCAGCTCACCCCTTCTACCGCGAGAACCAGCCCTCTTCTTTGGCTTATGTTCTAAGAGTTTCTCCTTCTAAACTTTGGCAAGACCCCTATTCTGTCCTCTTTTTTATAATACAGGAATGTGTTGTTTCCTCCTTGTGACGTCTTTCTCTGAGACCAGTCATGAACATGAAACAGCTAGACAGATGGAGCCCAGACCTCGGCCTTCTCCCCTTCCACTGGATATCCCCACATAACCTACCTGACCTAGAATCAACAGATGTTACAGTGTGTGTGTGTGTGTGTGTGTGTGTCCGCAGGTCCGAGGCCTGTGTGGCACCCTGACATGGAACCAGCTGGATGACTTCACCACCCCAGAGGGTGATGTGGAGACCAGCGTTCCTGCCTTCGTGTCCAGGTTCTCCCTGGGGCCCTGCCTGCTGCCCGGGGGCCAGGGGCCCAGGGGCTCCCCGGGGCCCGGGGGCTCCCCAGGGCCTGACGCCTGCTCCTCCTTCAGCCAGAGGAGGCAGCACGCCGAGCAGGTCTGCTCCATCATACACAGCCCCGCCTTCCAGGTGGGTGTGCCTGTGTGAACAGGAAGCCGGTGGGGAGAGTTTGTTGCTAAGCGTATGTGTGTGTGAGGAGATTCATGTGTGTGTGTGTGTGGAGGTTCATGTGTGTGTGTGTGTGGAGGTTCATGTGTGTGAGGAGGTGCAAACCTGCCTGTCTCAAGAACAGATCTGACATCCCTTCATCTCTCCCCCCCCCCCCTCCCCCCTCCCCGTGCTCCTGCAGCCCTGCCATGACGTGGTGGAGAGGGAGCCCTACATGCGAGTGTGTCTGGGGGAGGTGTGTGGCTGCTCCCCCCAGGGGCTCTGTCACTGTGCCGTCCTCACCGCCTACGCCCGCCACTGTGCCCAGGAGGGAGCGCCCGTCGCCTGGCGCAACCACACCTTCTGTCGTAAGAGTCGTCGTAGGGCTGGGCAGGGACTGGGGGGGGTTAGGGTCAGGGAGAGGAACAGCAACAGGAGGGAGGGACACATGCAGAAAAGTACGAAACAGTACAAGACTAGAAACATCAGTACTTCCTCAGCTCTCCTCTCTCCCCCTCCCCAGCTCTGCAGTGTACTGGGGGCCAGGTCTACCAGGAGTGTGGCCGTGCCTGTGGTACCAGCTGTGCCGACCTCCAGCGGGGGCGCCGGTGTGTGGGGACCCCCCGGTGCTGTGTGCCGGGCTGCCAGTGCCCCCCAGGCCTGGCGCAGGACCAGCAGGGCCAGTGTGTGCCCGTCGGCATGTGCCCCTGCCGACACGGAGACACCCTGTACCAGGCAGGCAGCGTCCTGCAGAAAGGCTGCAACACCTGGTAGGAACCCTGCAGGCTCTCTGAGCCAGTCACACCTGGAAGTACCAAGACCTGTTCCCGCTCTGGCCACTGGGAAAGAGGGTCTGTTAGAGCTGTGCTGTGTTCAAGTCCTGTGTTTCCACTGAGCTGTGCTGTGTTCAAGTCCTGTGTTTCCACTGAGCTGTGCTGTGTTCAAGTCCTGTGTTTCCACTGAGCTCGTGTCTCAGATCAGACTCGGCCGTGGATACGGGAAACATTTTTAGCTGTATTACTCATCAATCACCAGTTCTTTTCCCTCTGATGGTAGGCAAAGCTTGCATATGGGATTACGTCATTAGACACACACACCTGGATGTTTGAGTTGTTATGAAGTGTGAGCTTGTAGGGCCCTGCTCTGTGGTGTGAGGGGCCCTGCTCTGTGGTGTAGGGCCCTGCTCTGTGGTGTGAGGGCCCTGCTCTGTGGTGTGAGGGCCCTGCTCTGTGGTGTGAGGGCCTTGCTCTGTGGTGTGAGGGCCCTGCTCTGTGGTGTGAGGGCCCTGCTCTGTGTGTGAGGGCCTTGCTCTGTGGTGTGAGGGCCCTGCTCTGTGGTGTGAGGGCCCTGCTCTGTGGTGTGAGGGCCTTGCTCTGTGGTGTGAGGGCCCTGCTCTGTGGTGTGAGGGCCCTGCTCTGTGGTGTGAGGGCCCTGCTCTGTGGTGTGAGGGCCCTGCTCTGTGGTGTGAGGGGCCCTGCTCTGTGGTGTGAGGGCCCTGCTCTGTGGTGTGAGGGCCCTGCTCTGTGGTGTGAGGGCCCTGCTCTGTGGTGTGAGGGCCCTGCTCTGTGGTGTGAGGGCCCTGATGAAATCACTCTATAGCTGCTTCCCTCCTGTCTCAGGATAGGTTGATTTCATTGTGTCTTTCCATCACGTGACCTCAAGGGATACACACCATCTTGCATGAAACTGTAGGCTTGCAGGTTCAAAATCCCCCCTCCCACGCAAATGTCGCTGTGGATGAAAGAGTGTCTTAAGTGATGAATTATTAACATATTAGGCAGCAATTTACATCAAGGTTAAATTAACTACATGTAACTACACATAGTAAAACACTGTTGGTAGGTATTGGTATGTATATACATGGTAGTTATGTGAAATATGAATCTAAAACATTGCCCATTATTATTACAATAATCGCTGAATCATTCAAGTGTGTGTGCCCAGGGTGTGACTGTTCAGGCTACGTAGTGTTCTAACAACTCAATCTGTGGAAAGTGTGAAGAAACTATATTCTTGGCTGGTTTTATTGCTGTGTGGTAATTTGGAATTTGGTTGAAACCAAGGCACATGCATGGAGAGTGTGCTGTTGATTAGACTGGGGTCTCCTTTGCCCTCTGTGTGGTGTGTGTGTGTGTGCGTGTGTGTGTGTGTGTGTGTGTGGTCTGCTGGTGCCTCTGCAAGAAGTCTTTACAACTAGACTCTTAAACTGAGAGAGGATATGGCCACAGTCTCGTTTATTAACACACTCCTCAGAACGATAAGAGACTAACACACTCATATCTCCTCAGAACGATAAGAGACTAACACACTCATATCTCCTCCGAACGATAAGAGACTGCTGTCTTGGTCAAGGTTCAGGTCTACTGAACTCTCACACACAGAGAGACACACAAACACTGTGCTTACTCTGAGGTTTAATATGACCCTCTTGTCTAACCCTTTTCTTTACCTTATCTCTTTGGATGTGTGCTCTCTCCCTCTTCTCCTCTCTCTCTCTCTCTCCTCTCTCTCTCTCTCTCTCTCTCTCTCTCTCTCTCTCTCTCTCTCTCTCTCTTTCTCTCTCTCTCTTTCTCTCTCTCTCTCTCTCTTTCCCTCTATCTCTTTCTCTCTCTCTCTCTCTCTTTCATCCTCTTTCTCTCTCTCTCTCTCTCTCTCTCTCTCTCTCTTCTCTCTCTCTCTCCTCTCTCTCTCTCTCTCTCTCCTCTTCTCTCTCTCTCTCTTCTTTCCTCTCTCTCTCTCTCTCTCTCTCTCTCTTTTCTCTCTCTCTTTTCTCTCTCTCTCTCTCTCTCTCTCTCTCTCTCTCTCTCTCTCTCTCTCTCTCTCTCTCTCTCTCTCTCTCTCTCCCCCTCTTCTCCTCTCTCTCTCTCTCTCTCTCTCTCTCCCTGCTCCTCTCCAGTGTGTGTACAGATGGAGTGTGGAGCTGTACAGAGCAGGAGTGTGTGAGGGTGAACCAGTGCCCCGGGTCTCTGGTCTACTCCCCCAGCTCCTGCCTCCGCACTTGCTCCAGCCTGGACTCTCCTGGCCCCCCTGGCCCCCCTGGCTCCCCCAGCCCCCCCGGCCCTGTGCTGAGCCCCTGTCTGGCTGTGTCTGCCCCCAGGGAACTGTCCTCCTGGTGGGTGCCCCTGATACATGTTATTTACTGAGCACACGTTTTGAAAAAACCACATATGTATGTTAAAATATATAATAATAAATGACCAAATACCGAGCCAGGATGTCCAGCTGTGGTTGCTATAGGACTGGGGAGGGCTGCAGCTCAGTGGTTAGAGAATCAGATCAAAAGGTCCCAGGTTCAAATCTTCCTCTGAGTGAGCCCAAGTGTGACGTGACTGTGTGAGCTGAACTGGTGTCCTGTACCCGCCCTCTCAGGGGGATCTCTGCGTGGGCACCTGAGGACTGCCCCTGCCACCACAATGGACGTCAGTACCATAGCAACGACACCATCACCAAGGACTGCAACACATGGTAACCAGAACTGTTGGATCTACACACTTCTGGTTCTAGACTGGATTTTCTATATGGACCCCATTACCAGTCATGCTGCTACACTGACCTGCTATCCTGGCTGATCACCTGGCTGATCACCTGACTGATCACCTGGCGGATCACCTGGCGGATCACCTGGCTGATCACCTGGCTGATCACCTGGCTGATCACCTGGCTTGATCACCTGGGCGGATCACCTGGCGGATCACCTGGCTGATCACCTGGCGGATCACCTGGCTGATCACCTGGCTAATCACCTGGCTGATCACCTGGTTACACACTGTCTCTCAAACATCCATGCTGTCCTATCTCCCTCCCCTCTCCTCCCTCAGTGTGTGTAAGGAGCGTCGTTGGCACTGCAGTCAGACCCCTTGCGTCGGCACCTGCGTTGCCACGGGAGACCCTCACTACGTGACGTTTGACGGGCGGCACTTCTCGTTCCTGGGCGACTGCGAGTACGTGCTGGCGCAGGAGCGGGGGGGGCTGTTCAGCGTCACGGCCGAGAACGTTCCCTGCGGGAGCACCGGGGTCACCTGCACCAAGTCTGTCACCATGAGGGTGGGCAACACCGCCATCCACCTGCTACGAGGTGAGGAGGGGGGGAGAGGGGAGGAGGGAGGGAGGGGGGGAGAGGGGAGGAGGGAGGGAGGGGTGGGAAGGGAGAGGGGGAGGAGGGAGGGAGATGTAGGGGGAGGAGAGGATTCACACCCAGGGAGAAGCCAGGAGGAGGCTGAAACAGTGTGTTGATATTGATCCTAGTGAGGGTGACATTGTGGAATACAGGTACACAACCACCTGTGTTGTGTGTGTTGTGTGTTCCAGGCAAGGCAGTGACGGTGAACGGCATGGCAGTCTCCCTCCCCAGGTGGTACTCTGGCAGTGGGCTGAGCCTGGAGAGAGCTGGCCTCTTCCTGTCCCTGACCTCCCGCCTGGGGGTCACCCTGCTCTGGGACGGAGTGCCACTCTCACACACACACACACACACACACACACACACACACACACACACACACACACACACACACACACACACAGCCAAACACCACACACACACATAAATGCACACACTGGTTCAGTGAAACACACCCAGGTCCAGTAACCGTGTGTTTGTGCAGGCATGCGTGTGTACGTGCGCCTGGCCCCCCACCTGAGGGCCGGGTGGGGGGCCTGTGTGGGAACTTCGACGGGGACACGGAGAACGACTTCACCACGCGCCAGGGGCATCGTGGAGTCCACCGCTGAGCTGTTCGGAAACTCCTGGAAGGTCACGCCCTCCTGCCCCGATGTGCGCCGACCAGGACCTCAGAGACCCCTGCCTGGTGAGACACACCACACACACACAGGGAAACACCACACACACAGGGAAACACCACACACACACACAGAGGGAAACACATACACACACATATCCGCACCCAGACCCGCATGCACAGCCCTGTGTGACCTGTATGCCGTGCCCCAGCTGAACCCGTCCAGGGTGGCGTGGGCCCGCAGGAGGTGTGGCCTCCTCAGCCAGCAGCTGTTCTCTCCCTGCACCCGGAGGTGCCCTACCAGCAGCACTACGACTGGTGTGTGTTCGACGCCTGTGGGTGAGTAGCTCTGTAGCTCCTACAGCCCTACACAGCACCTACCACACCTCCCGTCCTACAGCCCTACACAGCACCTACACACCTCCCGTCCTGTAGCCCTACACAGCACCTACCACACCTCCCGTCCTACAGCCCTACACAGCACCTACCACACCTCCCGTCCTACAGCCCTACACAGCACCTACCACACCTCCCGTCCTACAGCCCTACACAGCACCTACCACACCTCCCGTCCTACAGCCCTACACAGCACTACCACAACCTCCCGTCCTGTAGCCCTACACAGCACTACCACACCTACCGTCATGTAGTCTTACTGTCAACAGCCCATCAACCCTGTATGCTGATCACTCATCCTCTGTGTGTGTGTGTGTGTGTGTGTGTGTGTGTAGTTGTGACTCTGGAGGGGACTGTGAGTGCCTGTGCACGGCCCTGGCAGCGTACGCTGAGGAGTGTAACAGCCGAGGAGTCTACATCAGATGGAGGAGCCAGGACCCTCTGTCGTACGTGCACACACACTACACACACTCACTTATACACACACACACACACACACACCCTCACCTGCTGTGCCTCCTGTGTGCAGCTCTGCAGTGTGAGCTGGGCCAGGTGTACGAGGCCTGTGGGCCAGCCTGCTCCCCCTCCTGCCCCAGCACCCCCTCCAGCCCTGACTCCCCCTGCAGCGCCCTCTCCTGCCTGGAGGGCTGCTACTGCCCCGCAGGGACCCTGCGCCACGGTACGTGGAACACCGCTGGTTACCTCCCCTCCTGCGTGTACATAGCGCCCACACGAACCATGGAAGAGCTGGCTGTTCGGTGCTGTGGCTGGAAGCAGAGTTTTGTAAAGTGGAGTCAGAGGACCCGGGTTTGCTTCAAGAAACACTCTTGTGAAAATGAATATAATTTAAGAAGATGAATACAACAATGAATAAGATAGTGAATGTGAATCAGGATGAACAGTAGTCCTCTGTCCGGGCCTGACTCAGTGTCTCCCCCTGCAGGTGAGCGCTTGCATAGCGCCCTCCCTCTGCCCCCTGCGACTGGGAAGGATCTCTGTACCCCCCTGGGGACAACCCTCACACAGCACTGCCAGAACTGGTCAGGACCTGCTCTCCTCTCTCCTCTATCCTCTTCTCTGTCCTCCCCTCTCTCCTCCTCCTCCTCCTCTCCTCTCTCCTCCTCTCTGTCCTCCCCTCTCTCCTCTTCTCTGTCCTCCCCTCTCTCCTCCTCCTCCTCCTCTCTCTATTCTCCTCCATTCCTCTCTCTACCCCCTCTCCTCTTCTCTCTCTCCTCTCCTCTCTCCTCCCCTCTCTCCTCTCCTCTCTCCTCTTCTCTGTCCTCCCCTCTCTCCTCCTCCTCTCTCTATTCTCCTCCATTCCTCTCTCTACCCCCCCTCTCCTCTTCTCTCTCTCCTCTCCTCTCCTCTCTCCTCCCCTCTCTCCTCTCTCTCTCTCCTCTTCTCTGTCCTCCCCTCTCTCCTCTCCTCTCCTCCTCCTCCCTCTCTCCTCTCCTCTCCTCTCCTCTCTCCTCCCCTCTCTCCTCTCCTCTCTCCTCTCCTCTCCTCTCCTCTCCTCTCCTCTCCTCTCCTCTCCTCTCCTCTCTCCTCCCCTCCCCTCTCTCCTCTCCTCTCCCCTCTCTCCTCTCCTCTCCTCTCTCCTCCCCTCTCTCCTCTCCTCTCCCCTCCTCCTCCCCATCTCCTCCTCTCATCCCCCTGTCCCCTCCCTCCCCAGCTCGTGTGTGGAGGGCTTGTGGCGGTGCGAGGGCCCCCCTTGCCCGCCCCCCTCCCCCTGCCCGGGGTTCCAGTGTGCGGGGGGAGGACGTTGCATCCCCTCTCAGTGGGCGTGCGACAATGAGGACGGACTGTGGGGACGGTTCTGACGAGCTGTGTCCGTCCAGCTGCGCTCCGGGACAGTTCCGCTGTGGGGGCGGGGCCTGCGTGGACCAGCCCTGCGCTGCGACGGGCACCCCGACTGCCCCGACCGCTCGGACGAGGAGCTCTGCGGGGCCCCCCCACGGGGGCCCTGTGCCCGGCGGGGGAGTTCCAGT
>NC_090064.1:16503108-16540608 GCF_038355195.1 Osmerus mordax
GAGCCGTGTGAGCGCTGTGTGTTCCAGGACCGCTCCCACGCCGTAGGGGAGCGGTGGAGAGGAGGCCTCTGCCAGCTGTGTGTCTGCCTGCCCAACCTCACCGTGCTCTGCTCCTCCTACTGTCCCCATGCTGCCAGCGGCTGCCCTCAGGTCTGTGTGTCATCAGGACATCATGTGTGTCATCAGGACATCATGTCTGTGTGTTATCAGGACATCATGTGTGTCATCAGGACATCATGTGTGTTATCAGGACATCCTGTGTGTGTGTTATCAGGACATCATGTGTGTGTGTTATCAGGACATCATGTGTGTGTGTTGAGCCGGACATAACGTGTGGGTGTTATTTTCCACCTTTCCCAGCAGAGTATAGACGGTTTATCTTGAGTACATTTTCCAGGCCATCATATTACATTTTCAAAACCAGAACCTGCGATTCTGTTTACCCAGGAGTCATGCTCTTCCTGTGTCAGTCCTGTCTCCTAGCAACAGCCTGTGTTTTGGTCCCCAGGGTCAGAGGCTGGTCCCAGAGGAACGACACAGATGTTGTTACTGTGCAGATCAAGGTACCACACAGACTACACCCTCACGGCCCGGTCACATAACCACGTATTCATTCATGACATAACCCCATTATCTGAAGGGGTCTGTTTGTGTAGCTTTCTGTTAATGATGAAACAGAGTGTTATATGTCAGGCTTGTTTTCACACGTTTTGGACTGAATATGAATCATCTTCAGACACATGTTTTTCTGCGTTTTTGTGTTGTGTATTTGAATTTGTTCATTGAGGAGAGGACAGTATGAAGGAGATGGACTGAATCATCTTTAGTTGTGACTGAATCATCTTTAGTTGTGACTGAATCATCTTTAGTTGTGACTGAATCATCTTTAGTTGTGACTGAATCATCTTTAGTTGTGACTGAATCATCTTTAGTTGTGACTGTCAGGCTCCTGTTCCTCTCTGTACCTCTCTTTGGATAAATCTGTCTTCTTAAAGCAGTAATGTAAACATGTAACATTTCCTCTCCGGTAGGCAGCAACGTCACCGTGACGACAGCTGCCCCTGCCACCGTGCCGGTCAGTTCCCCCCCGGTGACGCCCACCCTGCCCACGTACCCCCTGCCGCCCGCAGGTCAGTCACATCCGCCTTTGGGTTTTACTCTCCGCTAGGCTTTAGCCCTGTAAGCTAACACGGTCTCATGATATCCAGATGATGTGCGATTTTATATTTTGTTCATACTGTACCTGTGTGTGTTTGTATGTGGTCTCACATGTGTCCCTCTCCTCAGATGAGTGCTGGTCTCCTCTGGGTGTTCAGTCTCTCCCAGACTCCAGCTTCAGTTCCTCCTCCCACCAGCGGGGGCACCCCCCTTGGGCGGGGCGCCTGTACGGCCGGGACCCCCGGGGGGACCTGCAGGGCTGGAGCCCGGAGGCTGAGCAGTACCGCGACCTGCCCCCCGGCCCCCCCCCGGCCCACGGCCTCCCCACCCAGCCCCCCTACCTGCAGCTGGACCTGCTGGACACACACAACATCACGGGAGTGCTGCTGCAGGGCGGGGGGGCTTCGGACGCCTTCGTGTCCAGCTTCTACCTCCAGTTCAGCCCCGACGCCAGGCACTGGCACACCTACCAGGAGCTGGTCACAGAGCAGAGCCCCAGGGCCAAGGTACCGCACTGCTGTTAGTCTGCTGTCTGGAGGGCAGGGTCTTCTTCTGCTGTCTGGAGGTCAGGGTCTTCTTCTGCTGTCTGGAGGTCAGGGTCTTCTTCTGCTGTCTGGAGGGCAGGGTCTTCTTCTGCTCTCTGGAGGTCAGGGTCTTCTTCTGCTGTCTGGAGGTCAGGGTCTTCTTCTGCTGTCTGGAGGTCAGGGTCTTCTTCTGCTCTCTGGAGGTCAGGGTCTTCTTCTGCTGTCTGGAGGGCAGGGTCTTCTTCTGCTCTCTGGAGGTCAGGGTCTTCTTCTGTTGTCTGGAGGTCAGGGTCTTCTTCTGTTGTCTGGAGGTCAGGGTCTTCTTCTGTTGTCTGGAGGTCAGGGTCTTCTTCTGTTGTCTGGAGGTCAGGGTCTTCTTCTGCTGTCTGACCTCACCGTAGGCTCCGCCCACAACCACTCACCCGTCCCTCTGTCTAGGTGTTCCTGGGTAACCATGACGACCATGGCGTGGTGGAGGTCCGTCTGGACAGGATGGTGGCGGCGAGGTTTGTGCGCGTGCTGCCTCACGACTTCCAGAACGGCATCTACCTCCGCCTGGAGCTCATGGGCTGTGGAGACGGTGAGTTAGGTCCTGTCCAGGACGCTGGTGAGTTAGGTCCTGTCCAGGACGCTGGTGAGTTAGGTCCTGTCCAGGACACTGGTTACCTTAGAGAGAACTGAATCATCCTGAAGCTTTAACAACTCTCCCTTCTTTTCATCTCCCTCTCCTTCTCCCTGCCTCCCTCTCCCCCCCCTCTGTCTTTCTCCCTCTCTGACTCTCTACTTCCCCCTCCCCTCTGTCTTTCTCCCTCTCTGACTCTCTACTTCCCCCTCCCCTCTCTCTTTCTCCCTCTCTGACTCTCTACTTCCCCCTCCCCTCTCTCTTTCTCCCTCTCTGACTCTCTACTTCCCCCTCCCCTCTCTCTTTCTCCCTCTCTGACTCTCTACTTCCCCCTCCCCTCTCCCCCGTCCAGCCTACCGCTGGTTGAGCACCCGTCCCCCCCCCGTCTCCCCCCCGGGGCTCTGCAGGGGGGGCCAGTTCCACTGTGGGAACGGCCGGTGTGTTCCTGGGGGCCCCCAGGGGGTGGTGTGTGACGGGGTCAACAACTGTGGAGACGGCACTGACGAGGTGCACTGTGGTGAGGCCTCGTCACACAGCCACGCACAGCCACACACAGCCACACACAGCCACACACAGCCACACACAGTCACACAACTACACACAGCCACCCACAGCAACACAACTACACACAGCCACACAGAGCCACATGCAACCACACACACAATATTTTTTCATAACTTTTGGGGGAAAATATGTTTTGAACCCTGCTTAAGAGCCCTGTGTTAGAGTTTAACAGCTGTGTGATCTCTCCTCCTCAGGGACCCAGCCCTCGCCCACTCCCCGGGGCTGTCCCAGGGGGCAGTACTCCTGCCCTCCACCAGGGGGCTGCATCAGCGGCTTGCTGCGCTGCGACGGGGTGGCCCACTGCCCCCGTGGGGAGGACGAGGAGGGCTGCCAGGGGCACATCACCCCCCGCCCCGCCCCCCTCAGGACCCCCTCCATGGCTGCTGTCACCCAGGCCACGCCCACGGTGAGGCGCTCTGCTGTCAGACTCAGATTTATATGATTTATAATAAGCAGTGATGATATGGATAGTGGTGTATTAGTGATTTAGCGGACACTTCCGTCCAAAGTGATGTGCAGGGGGATTTGAACCTGAAAGCTGTTGATGGTGCAGTTAAACTGTAACCGTGTGTCTTGTGTGTGTTCACAGCAAGGAGGGCCTGGATACAGAGGTGAGCATGACTGAGAACAGCCTCTCCTCTCCTCCTCTCTCCTCTCCTCCTCTCTCCTCTCTCCTCCTCTCTCCTCTCCTCTCTCCTCTCCTCAGCTTCTGAATCATCTGTGACCAACAGGGAAATACTACTTTTTTAGAACTGTGCATGTGTGTGTGTGTGTGTGCATGTGTGTGTGTGTGTGCCTGTGTGTGTGTCCTCAGGTGTGTGTTCGTCTCCCCTGGGTCTGGAGGACGGGAGGATTCGTTATGGTCAGCTGACCTCCTCCTCCTCCCGGGAAAACAACCCTGCTGACGCCGGACGCCTCAACATCGTACCCAACGTGTGAGTACACACACAGAGAGACACACACACACACACACACAGAGACACACAGGTAACCATGGTGCTGTGTGGTCTCAGCCAGGTGATGGAGCCAGGCTGGAGCCCCCTCCCGGCAGATCCTCAGCCCTACTTCCAGGTGGACCTGCTAGAGCCCACCTGGGTGTCAGGTGTGGTGACCCAGGGAGGAGAGCGCATGTGGGGCTACCTCAGTAAGTACCGCCTGGCCTTCGCTCTGGTGCCCAGCCACTTCTCCAACTACACCCAGACCAGCAGGCCCGGCAGCCCTCCCAAGGTACACCATCACCAACACAAGATTTCTAATAATAATACTGTGCTCATGTAGCAGACACTTTCATCCAGATAGATGTACGCAGGGGTATTTGAACCTATCTGCAGTAAAATGCCGTAACCACTGAGCTTGTTTTTGTTATTCTTGGTGAAATCTTCTGAGGTGATGTTGTTGTTGTTGTCAGGTGTTTGAGGTGTTGTTGATGTTGTTGTTGTCGTCAGGTGTTTTTGAGGTGATGTTGTTGTTGTCAGGTGTTTGAGGTGATGTTGTTGTTGTTGTTGTTGTCGTCAGGTGTTTGAGGTGATGTTGTTGTTGTTGTTGTTGTTGTTGTTGTCGTCAGGTGTTTGAGGTGATGTTGTTGTTGTTGTTGTCGTCAGGTGTTTGAGGTGCGCATGGTGGGTCGGGCCCCTGTGACCCGCTGGCTGGAGCGTCTGGTCCGTGCACGCTACCTGCGCATCATCCCCCTTGAGTTTAGACACACCTTCTACCTGCGGGTGGAGGTCCTGGGCTGCAGGGGAGGTGAGCACACACCTGAGACACACTTAGATCTATCAGAAATCTCTTCTAACTGAAATCTAACTGAAAGACTGAACTGTCTTAAATCTACCTATCGTATATCTAGCTTAGATTTGTGATAAACTAGGCTAGTTCCTTATTGGTTCCTGATTTGAGAGAACCTGTGATTTAGCGTTGAAAGTTTCTTCCTCTGTCTTCCAGATGAGCTGGTGACCCCCAGCAGTGTGACCACATCTCCCCCTGGTGGTGGGGTGGTGACAGTGCACCGCTGCAGGCCGGGCCAGTTTGCGTGCCGCGGGGGAAGGGAGTGTGTTCCTGTGTCTGCTCTGTGTGACGGCCGGCAGGACTGCCAGGACCACTCTGACGAGCTCAACTGTGGTAACACTGCATTTCTACTTCCTGTGAGGCTGACATACTGAATCATGTAAAACCAGTCTGACAGACAAACAGTTTTAGAGATCATGATTTATTCGGTCCGTCTGCCCCACAGGCACTGCCCCTACGGGAGGGTTGCCAGGGATACAGAACCACACCCTGCCCACAGGAAGTCCAGGTTTCCATAACTACACCACTGGAGCTCCGGGCCTGCACAGCACAACGCCCCAAGATGGCCGTCCAGGTGTGGCATCCTCCGCCAGCCCGGGGCTGCAGCCCAGCAGCCCGCACCCTGGACCCCCCGCCCTGCACTCCACTGGTCAGGACACCAGTACTACCAGGATGTACTAGTACTAGTACTAGTACTGATACTAGTAGTAATACTAGTACTAGCCAGGTCAACTGACTTTATTTCTGAAATAACACGAATAATACCAGCCAGGTCCAACACTAGAAGGCCTTTGGTATGTGAAGGAGGATTTTAGTTTCTACTTCAGCTTCCCATAATGCATCAGCCTACGCTCTCTCTGCAGCAGCCTGGACCACACCCCACGACGGGGGTCTTCCCAGGGTGCTGTGTCTGGAGGGCCAGTTCACCTGCCGGGCGGGGGGGTGTGTGGACGCCAGACGGGTGTGTGACGGGAGGAGGGACTGTCTGGATGGCTCTGATGAAGAGCGCTGTGGTACAGATTCACATATCATCGTTATCTTCACTATCACCATTATCATCACCATCATTATCATCATTGTACTACATTTGAGGTTTTGTCTCCTCCAGGCCCCACCGCCAGCCCCAGCGTGCCCACACAGCGCCCCCTGGTGCCCAGCCCCTGCTCCCACAAGCAGTTCTCCTGCCTCAGCGGGGAGTGTGTCCACCTGGGCCGCAAGTGTGACCTCACTAGGGACTGTGCCGACGGCTCGGACGAGAGGAACTGTGGTAGGACACACACCTGGTCCCTGTCACACACCTGGTCCCTGTCACACACCTGGTCCCTGTCACACACCTGGTCCTGTCACACACCTGGTCCCTGTTCCACACCTGGTCCTGTCACACACCTGGTCCTGTCACACACCTGGTCCTGTCACACACCTGGTCCCTACTAGATACTGATGTAGGGTGTGCTGTCCTCCCCAGTGGACTGCATCATGTCGGGCTGGAGCCAGTGGAGCCGCTGCAGTGTGACCTGTGGGCTGGGCTCGCTGTTCCGCCAGAGGAGCATCCAGAGAGACGCCCTGCATGGGGGCTCCTGTGGAGGGGCGCAATACGACAGCAGAGCCTGCTTCCCCCAGGCCTGCCCAGGTCAGCTGGAGGGCCCTGGCTGATGAAGGCTCCTCATCCCTCTCTCTCCTCATCCCTCTCTCTCCTCATCCCTCTCTCTCTTCATCTCTCTCTCCTCATCTCTCTCTCTCCTCATCCCTCTCTCCCCATCTCTCTCTTCATCTCTCTCCTCATCTTTGTCTCCTCATCTCTCTCTCCTCATCCCTCTCTCTCTTCATCCTTCTCTCTCCTCATCCATCTCTCTCTTCATCTCTCTCTTCATCTCTCTCTTCCTCTCTCTCTTCATACCTTTCTTCTAATGGCCTACAGTCACCTTTGTCTTCAACTGTCTCTTCTCGTGGCTCACAGTCAGCATCAATCTCTCGTATATCTCTCTGTCTCTCCCTTCATCCTTTTAAATCATTCTCTTCCCCCTCCTCTCTCCTCCTCCTCCTTCTCCTCTCTCCTCCTCCTCCTCCTTCTCCTCCTCCTCTTCCTTCTCCTCTCTCCTCCTTCTCCTCCTCCTCTTACTTCTTCTCCTCCTCCTCCTCCTCCTCCTCTCTACTCTCTCCTCCTCCTCTCCTCTCCTCCTCTTCTCCTCCTCCAGTGGACGGGCAGTGGTCTGAGTGGACAGAGTGGTCCCAGTGTGATGTCATGTGTGGGGGCGGGGTCAGGAGGAGGAACCGCACCTGTTCGTCCCCGCCCCCTAAGAACGGGGGGCGGGACTGTGGGGGCATGACCCTGCAGAGCCAGAGCTGCAACAGCCAACCCTGCGGCTCCGGCACCGACACACAGACAGGTGGGAATCATACTGGGAGTCATACAGGGAGTCATACTGGGAGTTATACTGGAGTCATACTGGGAGTCATAATGGGAGTCATACTGGGAGTCATACTGGGAGTCATACTGGGAGTCATACTGGGAGTTATAATGGGAGTCATACTGGAGTCATACTGGGAGTTATACTGGGAGTCATACTGGGAGTTATAATGGGAGTCATAATGGAGTCATACTGGGAGTTATACTGGGAGTCATACTGGGAGTCGTACTGGGAGTCGTACTGGGAGTCGTACTGGGAGTCGTACTGGGAGTCATACTGGGAATACTGGGAATCATCCCGGGAGTCATTCTTGAAGTCATACTGGGAGTCATTCTGGAAGTCATACTGGGAGTCATACTGGGAGTCATACTGGGAATACTGGACAGCACCAGTATACTGGGGGGGGGGATACTGGGATGACTGAGGTTCTGTGTGTGTTCCAGGCTGCAGTAACGGCATGGTTCTGGTGAAGGAGGGAGACTGCCAGGCGGCCATGTTGGATCCCTGCCCCCCCACATGCTCTGATCTCAGCTCCGCCACCAACTGCTCCTCCACGTGTCTGCCTGGTACGGGGGTGGGGGGTGTTTACAGTGTGGTACAGTATGGTATGTGAGAGGACTAACAGACAGGTGTGTGTGTGTGTGTGTGCAGGCTGTCGCTGTGCGCCTGGTCTGTTCCTGCAGAACGGTCGGTGTGTGAGCTCCAGCCAGTGTCTCTGTCACTGGGGAGGACTCACCCTCAAGCCTGGACAGACACACACCAGGGAGTCCTGCCACACATGGTGAGAACACACACACACACACACACCAGGGAGTCCTGCCACACATGGTGAGAACACACACACACACACCAGGGAGTCCTGCCACACATGGTGAGAACACACACACACACACACACACACACCAGGGAGTCCTGCCACACATGGTGAGAACACACACACACACACACCAGGGAGTCCTGCCACACATGGTGAGAACACACACACACACACACACACACACCAGGGAGTCCTGCCACACATGGTGAGAACACACACACACACACACACCAGGGAGTCCTGCCACACATGGTGAGAGTACACACATTTACACACACATAAACCCTCAGATATACACGTACACACAGCTAACCTTTGTTCCCCTACAGTGTGTGTCAACATGGCCTTGTTACCTGCAACAACTCCAGCTGTGTGACCTTGTGTGATTGGTCAGCCTGGTCGTCATGGACACCGTGTGGCAGCACCTGTGGGGTTGGGATCCAGCAACGCTACAGGTGAACAATTACCTGATGACCTTTAGCCCTCACCAACCCGGCCCCCGGCCTTAACCCTGCTCAGCCCTGTGTGTATGTGTGTGTGTGGTGTGTGTGTATGTGTGTTTGTGGTGTGTGTGTGTGTGTTCAGGTCTACAGTGAGTCCACCAGGGGGCTCCAGAGTTCAGCCCTGCTCCGGAGACTCAGCAGAGGCCAGACAGTGCTACACCCCCTGTCCTCCTGGTACACACAAACACACACACCCTGTACTCCTGGTACACACACACACACACACACACACACACACCCTGTCCTCCTGGTACACAGACACACATTACGATTATTATATGTTTAGAAGATCAGATGTAGGCTTAGATTATTGATGCTAGGTTCAGATGAGCATTGTAACTTGTGTAACGGCAGGCCCCGACCAGGAGGGGGCGCTGTGGGGAGAGTGGACCGTCTGGTCGGACTGCAGTAAGACCTGTTTCAACCACGTGGACCAGGTGGGCCTGAGGCGACGGTTCCGGAGCTGCAACCACACACACTCACACACACTCAACCACACACACTCACACACACTCAACCACACACTCTCACACACACTCAACCACACACTCTCAACATACGGGTGTGAAGGACACACTGAGGAGCAGGAACCCTGCAACACTGTACACTGTCCAGGTACTGTACACACACACACACACACGTACTATACTTACTATGTACACACTCACTCACACATACACATAGTATCCAACTATACTCTACTTACTGTAACACACTCCCTCCGTCCCTTCTCTCCCCAGTGGCGGGTGGCTGGTCAGACTGGTCCCCCTGGTCCCAGTGCTCGTCAGATTGTGACTCGGGAGTGCAGACCAGGCGGCGCTCCTGCAGTACCCCCTCCCCCCAGCACGGGGGCAGCACCTGCCCAGGACCACACATACAGACGCGGGACTGCAACTCCCACCCCTGCTCAGGTACAGGCGCCATGACGCAGTCCTACAGCAGACTAGTGACAGGGGGGATTTGAACCTGGGACCTCTTGATTTGAAGTCCTATGCTCTAACCACTAAGCTGTGTGTGTCCAAGGCGTGTGTCCCGAGGGCATGGTGTACATGACGGCGCAGCAGTGTGGGGCCCAGGGCGGGGCGTGCCCCCGTGTGTGTCTGGACGTGGCGGCAGGGGAGGTGCAGTGTGCCACACGCTGCTACGACGGCTGCTACTGCGGCCCCGCCCTCTACCTGCTCAACCACACCTGCGTCCCCCGCGCACTCTGCCCCTGCTACCACCGGGGGGCGCTCCACCCCGCCGGCACCACCCTGCCTGGGGACGCCTGCAACAACTGGTACTGGCTGTTGTACAGTACTATACTATACTATACTGCAACAACTGCTGTATGACAACATGTTTATAGCAACTTGAACATTGTCTCTGTGTGTGTGTGTGTGTCCAACAGTACCTGTCGTAACGGGGAAATGGAGTGCAGCTCGTCTCCCTGTCCTGGTGAGTGTGTTGCCACAGCAACCAGCTGAATCAGCTGTCAGGCTGCTTTGTCTTTCCTCTGTTTACCTCCTGTCTGTCTTACTGTTACTCCTCCTCTCTCCTCTCCCCCATCCTCTCTCTTCCTCCTCTCTCCTCCCCTCCTCTCCTCCTTTCCTCTCCTCCTCTCCTCTCCTCTCCTCCTCTCCTCCTCTCCTCCTCTCCTCTCTCCTCTCTCCTCCTCCTCCTCCTCTCCTCCTCTCCCCCATCCTCTCCTCCTCTCCCCTCTCCTCTCTCCTCCTCCTCCTCCTCCTCTCCTCCCTCCCCCAGTGGATTGTGGGTGGAGCAGCTGGACTCGGTGGAGCGCCTGCAGTCGTACGTGTGACGTGGGCGTGAGGAGGAGGTACCGTTCAGGGACCAATCCTCCGCCAGCGTTTGGGGGCCGTGTCTGCAGGGGCGACAGGATTGGCCTGGACACCTGCAGCCTAGAACCATGCCAGGGTGAGAGGAAGTGATGTCATCTTTATGTGGTGAATGGTTGACCAATCAAAAGTTTGTTTTGCTAGATTAGCTTTGAAGTAAATGTGGAACACATTTGTGTGTGTGTGTGTGTGTCTGGTGTGTGTGTGTGAGCAGGTGTGAAGGAACCCTGGGGCCCGTGGTCAGAGTGCTCAGTGTCGTGTGGGGGAGGCTACAGGAACAGGACCAGAGGACCCTTCAGAACACACGGCACCGCTCAGCAGTTCAGCGCCTGCAGCCTGCAGCCCTGCGGTCAGTCCTCACACACACATGTACACACACACACACACATGTACACAAACACACACACGTGCACACACACACACATGTACACACACACTGTATATATATCCTATATATCCATGTTCAACAGAATGACTCTTAAACAAGAATTAGCTGTAGAAAAACTTTCTGGAATGATCTCAGACATACCTGTACAAAATGACCTGTGTGTGTGTGTGTGTACACGTGTGTGTGTGTGTGTGTGCCCAGCAGCAGGAGGTGTGTGTCCAGGGGGACAGGAGTGGAAGGTGTGTGTGATTGGGCCGGTCACCTGCTCTGACCTGAGTTTGGACCACTACAGGAACTGTACCCCAGGGTGCCAGTGTCCCCGAGGGACCCTGCTTCAGGTCTGTCTGCACACACACACACCATACACACACACACCACACACCATACACACACACACCTCACACACACTCTTCTACCCAGGACGGAGTGTGTGTGTGGGAGTCAGAGTGTCGTTGCGATGTGGACGGGGCCCAGTATGAGCCGGGAGACACCGTCACCATGGACTGTAACAACTGGTGAGTGTGTGTAAAAGTGTGCGTGTGTGAGTGTAAGTGTGTGTGTGTGTTGTGCTGACCTGTGCTGTCCTCCACCAGTACCTGTGACTCGGGGAGGCTGGTGAACTGCACACAGTCCAGCTGTGATGGTGAGAGACCTTCAGCAGGTCAACACAGTGACCTCTTAACAACACAGTCCTCTGGTGTTGACCCCAACCCGACCACCTCCACTCCCCTCCACCTCCTTCTCTCCTCCTCCTCCTCCTCTCCCAGTGGATGGTCAGTGGTCGGCGTGGACACCGTGGGGTCAGTGTTCTGTGGCGTGTGGGGCGGGGCTCCAGTCCCGGTACCGGTTCTGCTCCAGCCCACAGCGCTCCGGCAGCGGCCTGTCCTGTCTGGGACCCGACCGGCAGGACCGCGTCTGCATGGAGGCCTCCTGCTCCCGTGAGTCACCCTGGAGGTCTGCTGCTCTGGGCTGTAGGCCTGGTCTGTAGGTCTGGGCTGTAGGTCTGGGCTGTAGGTCTGGTCTGTAGGTCTGGGCTGTAGGTCTGGGCTGTAGGTCTGTAACTACCAGTACATGACTGGCAGCTGCTGTCCACCTGCTGACCTCCGCTGATGTCATGCTGTCCTCAGGTGATGGAGGGTGGGGCTCCTGGAGTAATTGGACGGACTGTACCAAGTCCTGCGGCGGGGGGGTCCAGAGCCGGCGGCGGGAATGTGACAGGCCGGCCCCTGAGGGCCAGGGTGACTACTGTGAGGGGCTGGGGAGCGAGGTCACTTCCTGCAACACTGACCACTGCCCAGGTACGCACACCCCCGGAATCATACTCACCTTAAAACAGGTATGGGTGTGTGGTAGCGTTAACCTGGCTATGTACGTTAATTTGTGTGTTTGCGTGTGTGTATACGTGTGTGTGTGTGTGTGTGTTTCCAGTGGCCCCCTGCTCTCAGGTCCCTGGAACAGTCTTCAGCAGCTGTGGCCCCTCATGTCCTCGCTCCTGCGACGACCTGGCTGTGAGTGACCATCCCCTCCCCCCCTCCCCCCTGTTCCCCTCCCCCCTCCCCCCCCTCACCCCTGTTCCCCTCACCTCCCCCCCCTCATCCACCTTCATTCCCTTCGTCCTCTGCGCTCCTCATCCTCTCCACCACAGTGGAGAGTGTTGAGTATGGGTGTTTATCAGCAGCCAGCGTGGTGTTGTTCCCCTCCAGCACTGCGGGTGGCGCTGTGAGCCGGGCTGCTACTGCACGGGAGGAAAGGTGCTGTCTGCTAACGGGACGTCCTGTCTGGAGAGGGAGGACTGTCCCTGTCTGGACCTCAGCACCGGGCACCGTCTGCACCCGGGAGCCTCCACCCTCGCCCCCGACCGCTGCAACAACTGGTGAGGGACACGCCTGTGTGTGTGTGTGTGTTTAGAGGTGTGTGTGTGTGTGTGTGTGTTTAGAGGTGTGTGTGTATGTGTGTGTGTTTAGAGGTGTGTGTGTATGTTTAGAGGTGTGTGTGTGTGTGTGTGTTTAGAGGTGTGTGTGTGTGTGTGTGTGTGTTTAGAGGTGTGTGTGTGTGTGTGTGTGCCAAACTTCTTTACTTTAACTTGAGTGAAAAAGTCTGTCAGTACTTCAACTTTTACCTCTTTTTTTTGTATCTGGTATCTGTACTTCTACTTTAGTGAAGGAGGTGTGTACTTTTGCCCTCTCTGGATGTGTGTGTGTGTGTTTATATGTTGGTGTGTCTGTGTGTGTGTGTAAGAGTCTTTGTTTGACACCGTTTGTCTTCCAGCACCTGTGAGGGAGGAAGACTGAACTGTACCAGAGACCCTTGTCCAGGTGAGGATCAGTCCACCTGAACACAGAGACACCAGGGGAGTTCTCAGTCTAACCTCCCTCCCTCCCTCCCTCTCCCCTCCCCTCCCCTCCCTCCCTCCCTCCCTCCCTCCCTCCCTCCCTCCCTCCCTCCCTCCCTCCCTCCCTCCCTCCCTCCCTCCCTCCCTCCCTCCATCCCTCCCTCCCTCCCTCCCTCCCTCTCCCCCTCCCTCCCTCCCTCTCCCCCTCCTCCCTCCCTCCCTCCCCCTCCTCCCCAGTGGAGGGTGGGTGGTGTGAGTGGTCAGAGTGGACCCCCTGCTCTAAGCCGTGTGGAGCAGAGTGGGTGTCTCGCTACCGGAGCTGTGACTGTCCCCGACCCCGGGGGGGGGGCGCCCCCTGCCTGGGGGAACAGGAGCTACACCACGGCCTGGGCACCCAGATCCAGAGACAGCCCTGCCCCCTGCTCACCTTCTGTCCAGGTGTGGGGAGGGGGTGGGGCTAGGGGAGGGGGGTGTAAGTGTGACACCTTCACTCTAGTATAAGACTGTCCTTCATGACTCACACTCCACCCCTCCATTCTCTCCTGTCTCCTCCTCCATCCCCCTCACCCCCCTCCTCCAGTCCATGGTTCATGGAGTCCCTGGTCGTCGTGGTCGGAGTGTGAGGGGTGTGCCGGGGTGTCGGTGCGGAGCAGGAGGTGCAGCAGCCCCCCCGCCAGGTTCGGGGGCCGGCCCTGCCTCGGGGAGAGCCGGCAGAGCCGCGGCTGCCATGACAACTCCACCATCTGCCCAGGTCAGCTTATTATGGGCTGTGGTGTCTTCAAATACCGTGCCCGTGTGTGTCATACTCTCATGTAGGGAATACTGGTACGAATCTGTCTCTCCTCCTCTCTTCCTCCTCCTCCCCTCCTCTCCTCCTCCTCCTCCTCCTCCTCTCTCTTCCTCTCTCCTCCTCTCCTCCTCCCCTCCAGACTGTGGAGGAGGTCAGGGGGAGTGGGCTTGTGGGAAGCCTTGTCCTCGATCCTGCTCTGATCTCCACGGCGACGTGGAGTGTGTGGAGTCCCCGGGGTGCGTCCCGACCTGCGGTTGCCCTGGAAACACTGTGCTTCAGGACGGACGGTGTGTGGAGAGGGAGGAGTGCCGCTGTAAATACCACAACCACACAGCCAGCACAGGTGAGACCACACAGTCAGCACAGGTGAGACCACACAGCCAGCACAGGTGAGACCACACAGCCAGCACAGGTGAGACCACACAGTCAGCACAGGTGAGACCACACAGCCAGCACAGGTGAGACCACACAGCCAGCACAGGTGAGACCACACAGCCAGCACAGGTGAGACCACACAGTCAGCACAGGTGAGACCACACAGTCAGCACAGGTGAGACCACACAGCCAGCACAGGTGAGACCACACAGCCAGCACAGGTGAGACCACACAGTCAGCACAGGTGAGACCACACAGTCAGCACAGGTGAGACCACACAGTCAGCACAGGTGAGACCACACAGCCAGCACAGGTGAGACCACACAGTCAGCACAGGTGAGACCACACAGCCAGCACAGGTGAGACCACACAGCCAGCACAGGTGAGACCACACAGTCAGCACAGGTGAGACCACACAGCCAGCACAGGTGAGACCACACAGTCAGCACAGGTGAGACCACACAGCCAGCACAGGTGAGACCACACAGTCAGCACAGGTGAGACCACATAGTCAGCACAGGTGAGACCACACAGCCAGCACAGGTGAGACCACACAGCCAGCACAGGTGAGACCACACAGTCAGCACAGGTGAGACCACACAGCCAGCACAGGTGAGACCACACAGTCAGCACAGGTGAGACCACACAGTCAGCACAGGTGAGACCACACAGCCAGCACAGGTGAGACCACACAGTCAGCACAGGTGAGACCACACAGCCAGCACAGGTGAGACCACACAGTCAGCACAGGTGAGACCACACAGCCAGCACAGGTGAGACCACACAGCCAGCACAGGTGAGACCACAGAGGAGATGGTGCTGTTGTTGCCCCCAAACTCTGTTTGTTGCCTCTCCATGCTAGACTGGCCTCCACACTGTCTTCAAACATCTTTATTCTCTGGCTTGTAACTCAGTATGAGAGTTGAATTTCTGCATCTTTTGGTTAAACTGGTCTTCATGTTCATATGATGATTCTTCTTCTGTGGTGCTCCAGGTGTGCTGGACTCCAGCAACACTTCCTGGGCGTGGCCGGGGGAGCCAGACTGGCTGTACGTTGACCCTGGAGACACTATCAGCAGCCGCTGTCAAAACTGGTAAAACAACCTGAAGATCATGGGAGGGCGGGGCCGCAGGTGGCAGGGCGTGGCTGGGGTTGTTAGAGGCAGGTTACCAGGTCTCGGCTCCCAAACATCAAACATCTCCAGTCCTGAGACATTCCTGCTGGATGACAGTTCCTGTCTTTCACCCTCAGTTCTTGTGAAGCCGGCGTATTACTGTGTCAATCAGTGCCCGGTTGCCACGTCGACGGGGGATGGAGCCAATGGGGAGCCTGGTCGCAGTGCTCTACTTCCTGTGGGGGCGGGGCCACATTCAGAGTCCGACAGTGTGATAATCCTGCTCCTCAGGGTGGGGGGCGGGGCTGCGTGGGCGTGTCCGAGCAACAGAGAGAATGCAACACCCACACCTGCACAGGTAAATGGTTTCCTCATGCTAACCCCACCCATCTCGGTTGCTGGGTGACCTTAATCAATAACACCCTTGGAAGACTTATCATAGCTGAGTGATGTGATGACTTTGCAATGTAGCTGGTAAACACAGACTGTTCCTTGACTCTCACCACATAAATACTGTTAGAACTACACTCTTCTGATCCTGTGATGTGTTGCGGGTTGTGATGTTATTTGTGGTGCTGGTTGTGATGTGTTGGTGGGTGTGTTGCAGACGCGGGGCCCTGGCAGCCCTGGTCTCTGTGGTCCGTGTGCTCTGTGAGCTGTGGAGGAGGGGAGCAGTCTCGGAACCGCCTCTGCTACGCTCCACCCTGTTCCGGGGTCACCAGGCAGAGCAAGACCTGCAACACACACGTCTGCCTCGGTCAGAACCCTCCTCTCTCTCCTCCTCCCTCTCCTCTCTTTTCTTTCCTCCTCTCTCTCCTCCCTCTCCTCTCTCTCCTCCTCCCTCTCCTCCTCTCTCTTCTCTCCTCCTTTCTCTCCTTTCTCTCCTCCTCTCTCTCCTCTCTTCTCCTCTCTCTACTCCTCCCTCTCCTCCTCTCTCTTCTCTCCTCTCTCTCCTCTCTTCTCCTCTCTCCTCCTCCCTCTCCTCCTCTCTTCTCTCTCTTCCTCCCTCTCCTCTCTCTCCTCTCTTCTCCTCTCTCCTCCTCCCTCTCCTCCTCTCTTCTCCTCTCTTCTCCTCCCTCTCCTCCTCTCTTCTCTCTCTCCTCTCTTCTCTCACTCCCGTTTCTCTCTATCTTGCTTTCTCTCTATGTCTGCCTCTTTGCCTGTTTCTGTATCTCTCTCTCCTTTCTCATTCTCTGTCTTTCTCTCTATGTCTCTCTGTCCCTCCCTTTCTCTCTCTCTCTCTCTCTCTCTCTCTCTCTCTCTCTGTCTCTTTTCGTTCTCTGTTTCTCCACAGTTATTTTGGGCTCGGCGTGTCGTTAGTGATGACAAATGCTGGATCTTTAAATGAATCTGCTTCCACCTCAGCATCCATCACAGTAACCAAGAGACCAAGTGTCCTCCAGTCACAACGGCTCAAATAGCACCAGCAGCAGGATATCTGAGGCAGCAGCAGGATATCTGAGGCAGAAGGCACATCTGACTCTTTAAATACATTTTGATTTGATCATTGCTGAAGAGTCAGATGTGCGTTCTGGGATATACTTTTTACAAGCAATGTCACAGAGGGCTTCACATATGCCCATAGAACTGCCCCTCAACCAACATAAACCCTCAAGGAAGACAATGGTCCGTGTGTGTGTGCGTGTGCGTGTGTGTGTGTGTGTAGAGGTGGGGTGTCCGCCAGGTCGTCTGTACAGGGAGTGTGAGCGAGGAGAGGGGTGTCCGTTCAGCTGTGCCCAGGTGAGCAGGAGAGAGGGATGCTACTCTGACGGCTGTGAAGAGGGCTGCCACTGCCCCCCCCGCACCTTCCAGCACCACGGAGCCTGCCTACAGGTCAGCCCTGCCTCACTCTGACTCCTCACTCTGACTCCTCACTCTGACTCCACACTCTGACTCCACACTCTGACTCCTCACTCTGACTCCTCACTCTGACTCCACACTCTGACTCCACACTCTGACTCCTCACTCTGACTCCACACTCTGACTCCTCACTCTGACTCCTCACTCTGACTCCACACTCTGACTCCACACTCTGACTCCACACTCTGACTCCTCACTCTGACTCCACACTCTGACTCCTCACTCTGACTCCTCACTCTGACTCCTCACTCTGACTCCACACTCTGACTCCTCTGACTCCTCACTCTGACTCCTCCTAACACATTGATAAAGAGACTGTCATCCTCTATTCAGCAGAGCAAAAGCCACCTATTCCATGTTGATCAGGGGCTGCCGTGTTAAGTGTGGTCCTGTGTGTGTAGGAGTGTCCATGTCTGGTGGAGCAGGACCTGCTGGCCGACCTGCGGAGCGTGGCGTCCACCCCAGGGTCGACTCTTGACCTCTACAACATCACCGAGGGGGCGGAGCTCCTGCCTGGAGAAACGCTGGTGCACGACTGCAGCTCCTGGTGAGACTCCTCTCTCCTCACTTAGAGCGTACTGACACGCCCTGACCCCCTCTCCTCTCTCCTCATTTAGAGCGTACTGACACGCCCTGACCCCCTCTCCTCTCGCCTCACTTAGAGCGTACTGACACGCCCTGACCCTCTCTCCCTCCTCCCCCCCTCCTCCCCCCCTCCTCCCCCAAGCTCCTGTCAGCAGGGCAGGTGGAACTGCAGCCTGCAGGCGTGTCCCGTGGACGGGAGCGAGTCCCCCTGGGGCCCCTGGGGCCCCTGCTCCCTGTCCTGTGGGGGCTTGGGGCTGAAGAGCCGTGCCCGCTCCTGCAGCCAGCCCCCCCCAGCCCATGGGGGCCGGCCGTGCCCGGGGCCCCTCCAGGAGACCGCCTACTGCCAGGCTCCAGACTGCCCAGGTACCTTCCACTCCCAGGGCCCCGCCCAGGTACCCTCCACCCCCAGGGCCCTGCCCAGAGATTTGGCAGCACCCAGCCAGGAGAGTTACCATGGGTTACCACGGGTTACCATGGGTTACCATGGGGTTGCGGCTCACTTCAGTACAGCTGTGATATCTGTAATGTAATACATTAGATGTATTACAAACAAACTGCATGCTTATGTGTTTATATATTTATTATTATTTATTATTGTATATATATTTATATCTGAAATTTATCTCTTTAGATGTGTTTTACATCTGTTATATGTGTTTATATCTGTTAAATTAATGTTTAAATATCCCCTATGTATGTTTGTATCTGTTGATAGTGTAATGCATGTGTGATGTATCTGTTTCCAGTGATAGTTGCTCCCACAGAAGAGCCCATCATTCCAGGTATGTCTAAACACTCTAGGAACGAGATTTGACATCTTAATGAGCCCTCCCTGCTTGCATAGATGTAAAAAAGCACCCTTTCTCTCCCCCTCTCTCTCCCCTCTCTCTCTTTCCCTCTCTCCCCACCTCTCTCTCTCTCCCCCTCTTTCTCCCCTCTCTCTCTTCCTCTCTCCCCCTCTCTCTCCCCTCTCTCTTTTCCTCTCTCCCCCTCTCTCTCCCCCCCTCTCCCTCTCTCCCCCTCTGTCTCCCCCTCTCTTTCTCCCCGTCCAGATGAGGACGCTGGTTTCTCTCCGTGGTCGGCATGGAGCTCATGTTCTCGTTCCTGCAGCGACACCATCTCCCCGGCCCTCAAGTCCCGCCAGCGACGCTGTGAGACGCCTCCCTGCTCGGGGGAGACTCACCAGGAGAGAGCCTGCAACCTGCCGCAGTGTCCTGGTAACTATTACTACCAGGAGAGGCCTGCAACCTGCCCCAGTAGGCTGGAGGAGTAATTTGATCCCAGGAAAACTGTTACGAACTTCAAAATATAATATCATATTAAAATGTAATGAACCTTCATGCTCCTGAACACACCAGACTCTTTCATCCAAAGCAACATATATCAGGGGGGTGGATTTGAACCTGAGAAGCTCTCAACCGACAGCCAGGGGCTCTACTTGCTGATCCCCCTCTCTGTGCCCCCCCAGGCGAGGTGTGTGAGGGTGGGGACTGCGTCAGCAGGAACTGCTCCTGGACTGAGTGGGCGGACTGGACGGCGTGCTCGCGCTCCTGCGGGGTGGGCCAGCAGCAGAGGATCCGCACCTTCTTGCAGCCCGGGGCCCAGGGGGCCTGGTGCCACGACATCCTGGGGGGCAACGTGGAGCTGCGCTTCTGCAACATCCGAGCCTGCCAGGGTGGGTCCCTCTGTTGGAGCTGTCTGGCTGGGCTACAGGAGCTAGTCCATGATCTCTCTGTCTTTAACTGTGTGTGTGTTTAACTGTGTGTGTGTTTAACTGTGTGTGTGTGTTTAACTGTGTGTGTGTGTTTGTGTGTGTGTGTGTGTGTGTGTGTTTAACTGTGTGTGTGTGTGTGTGTGTGCTGCAGTGGACGGGGGCTGGTCCCGCTGGAGCTCCTGGTCCCGATGTGACCGGCGCTGCGGGGGCGGGCGCTCCGTCAGGACGCGCTCCTGCTCCAGCCCCCCACCCAAGAACGCCGGCCGCAGGTGTGAGGGGGAGAAGAACCAGGTGAAGCCCTGCAACACCAGGCCCTGTGGTAAGAACCTCTATCATGGGGGAGGGGGGATTTGAACCCTTAGGACCACTGGATTCGCAGGCAAATGCTGAACATCCGAGCTGTACCCAAACCTCTCTCTCCAACTCTCTCTCTTCCGGCCCTCTCCTGCCCCCCCCCCCCCCCCCCAGATGAGTCGGGCTGCCCCCCAGGGCAGGAGTTTGTGGCGTGTGCCAACGCCTGTCCTCAGCGCTGCTCTGACCTGCAGCAGGGGCTCCAGTGTCAGGGGAACACAGACTGTCAGACAGGCTGCCGCTGCCCCAAAGGTGCACCTCACCTTCCTTACCTCACCTCATCTCACCTTCCCTACCTCACCTTCCCTACCTCACCTCATCTCACCTTACACACCTCACATTTCCTTACCTCACTTTAGTCCACAGTACCATGGATTACCATCGACACATTATCGTCAATACTGTTTACATATTGATTGGTTTTCCTGTGATGACGTGTGTGCCCCAGGCCAGCTGCAGCAGGGGGGGGTGTGTGTGAAGATATGGCAGTGTGACTGTGTGGACTCCCTGGGGCACAGCTGGGCGGCAGGCAGCCAACACCAGCTGGACTGCAACAACTGCAGCTGCGCTGACGGACAGCTCTCCTGCACCAATCACAGCTGCCTGGAGGCCAGCTGCACCTGGAGCCCCTGGTCCAGTTGGGCGTCCTGCAGCGTCTCGTGTGGGCGGGGCCAGAGGACACGCTTTCGGTGAGCGAGGAGGAGGAGAGAAGGGATGACGATGGATGAGGGAATGGAGGAGATCTCTGATGTGTGTGTCTGTGTGTCTGTGTGTGTGTGCGTGTGTCTTAGATCATTGATTCCAGAGACCGGGGAGGCAGACTGCAATTTCGAGGAAGTGGAACACAAACCATGTGACCCGGGGACCTGCCCCCCGCTGTGTGTCCATGGCGACCGGGAGCTGAGCGTGGGGGACACCTGGCTGCAGGGGGAGTGTGAGCAGTGGTGAGGAGCCACGCTACGTTTGCACCTCACACATCTAGCATGCTGTCTGGTCCTCACACATCTAGCATGCTGCCTGGTCCTCACACATCTAGCATGCTGTCTGGTCCTCACACATCTAGCATGCTGCCTGGTCCTCACACATCTAGCATGCTGCCTGGTCCTCACACATCTAGCATGCTGTCTGGTCCTCACACATCTGGCATGCTGCCTGGTCCTCACACATCTAGCATGCTGTCTGGTCCTCACACATCTAGCATGCTGTCTGGTCCTCACACATCTAGCATGCTGTCTGGTCCTCACACATCTAGCATGCTGCCTGGTCCTCACACATCTAGCATGCTGTCTGGTCCTCACACATCTAGCATGCTGTCTGGTCCTCACACATCTAGCATGCTGTCTGGTCCTCACACATCTAGCATGCTGCCTGGTCCTCACACATCTAGCATGCTGTCTGGTCCTCACACATCTAGCATGCTGCCTGGTCCTCACACATCTAGCATGCTGCCTGGTCCTCACACATCTAGCATGCTGTGTCTGGTCCTCACACGTACAGACAGAGCATGTGGGAAGTACAGAAGAAGGTCAAAGTTCAGAAGGGCGACCCGGGTTTGAATCTCCCCCTGGCCCTTTGCTGCATGTCTTCCCTTTCTGTATTTATGAAATTGTTTTGTGGTTTTGCCGTCTAGCACGTGTACGCCAGAGGGAGACTACTGTCAGGATTTCGACTGCAGGGGTGAGTGTTTCTGCATGGATGTGCTGTTTCTGCATGGATGTGCTGTTTCTGCATGGGTGTGCTGTTTCTGCATGGATGTGCTGTTTCCGCATGGATGTGCCGTTTCTGCATGTATGTGCTAAGTGTTTGGTATGACCCCGTCTCACCTGCACTTCCTGTGTTCCGGGAGCAGTGGATGGTGATTGGACGCCCTGGTCCGTGTGGTCTGACTGCTCCGTGACATGCGGGCGTGGATCCCAGGTCAGGACCCGCGCCTGCATCAACCCACCTCCTCGCAACAACGGCAGCACCTGCAGCGGCCCGGAGCGAGAGGCCCAGGACTGCCTCGCACCCCCCTGCCTCGGTACGGGTCGTACAGTCCCAACCTGAGGCTGACAGAACCGCACTGTCTAACCCTAACCACACTAAGTCCCTGTCCTCACTTCCTGTGTCCAGACGACCTTTGCCCCTGGTCGCGGTGGTCGGCGTGCTCGCGTAGCTGTGGGGCGGGGCTGGCACTGCGGAGGAGGAAGTGTGTGTGCGAGGCGGGAGGAGAGATGGCCTGTCCTGCTGACGTGGAGGCAGAGAGGAACAGAGAGGAGACACAGCTGTGTTACACACAACCCTGTCCTGGTGAGACCTGATAACACTGCTCTACTGTACTCTGCTCTGCTCTACTGTGCTCTGCTCTGCTCTACTGTGCTCTGCTCTACTGTACTCTGCTCTGCTCTACTGTGCTCTGCTCTGCTCTACTGTGCTCTGCTCTACTGTACCCTGCTCTGCTCTGCTCTACTGTGCTCTGCTCTGCTCTACTGTGCTCTGCTCTGCTCTACTGTGCTCTACTGTGCTCTGCTCTATTCTACTCTGCTCTACTCTACTCTATTCTACTCTGCTCTACTCTACTCTACTCTGCTCTATTCTACTCTACTCTACTCTACTCTGCTCTGCTCTACTCTGCTCTGCTCTACTCTGCTCTTCTCTGCTCTGCTCTATTCTGCTCTACTCTCTTTTGTTTTAGTAGGTTCTCAGTTCTCAGTTGATTTCCTGTACACTGCTCTGCTCTAACGGACACAACTTTCTGTTCCTGTGTGTTTGTGTGCATTTGTGTGTGTGTGTGTGTATGTGTGTGCGAGCAGGCTGTCCCATGTCAGGGTGGAGTGTGTGGTCGACGTGCTCCTGTGTGTCTCAGAGGCAGCATCGCCACCGTGCTCCTCTCTCCCTGGCCACCAGGGGGCAGCAGTGCACACACCTGGACACCCAGAGCAGAGCGTGCTCTCTGGACACCTGCCACGGTCAGTGTACTGTGTGTGTGTGTGCATATGTTTGTGTGTTTACATGTGTGTGTGTGTGTGCATATGTGTGTGTGTGTGTACATATGTGTGTTCGAGTTAATTTACCTTTAATTCTCTTCCCTTCCGTGTGTGTTGTCATCACCACCATTGTCTCTGTCCTTCTCCTCCAGAATGTGAGCCTCCGTTCCAGTACTCTGCCTGCGGCGCCCCCTGTGAGCAGCAGTGTGACCTGCAGGGCCAGACACAGAGCTGTGCTGGAGGAAGCCAGTGCACACCTGGATGTTACTGCCCCCAGGTCAGACCTGCTGTGTTACTGCCCCCAGGTCAGACCTGCTGTGTTACTGCCCCCAGGTCAGACCTGCTGTGTTACTGCCCCCAGGTCAGACCTGCTGTGTTACTGCCCCCAGGTCAGACCTGCTGTGTTACTGCCCCCAGGTCAGACCTGCTGTGTTACTGCCCCCAGGTCAGACCTGCTGTGTTACTGGGGAGAGCTAGCTCTCTGGGATGTTGTCGTGTGTTTTTGTATCTGTGTTTGTATATATGTATGAGTGTCTGTATATCTGTGTGTGTGTGTGTGTGTTTATATCTGTGTGTGTGTGTGTATCTGTGTGTGTGTTCCTCAGGGTCTGCTCCAGCAGAACAGGTCGTGTGTTCCTCCAGAGCAGTGTGGGTGTGTGTACCTGCAGCACCCTGCCTCCGGACCCCCCCTCCCCATCACCCTGCCCCCGGGGGCGGAAGTCACTCTGGGCTGCAGCACCTGGTGAGAACCACACACACACACACACAGAACCACACACGCAGAACCACACACACACAGAACCACACACACACAGAAACACACACACACACAGAACCACACACACACAGAACCACAAACACACAGAAACACACACACACACAGAACCACACACACACAGAAACACACACACACACAGAACCACACACACACAGAAACACACACACACACAGAAACACACACACACACAGAACCACACACACACAGAAACACACACACACACAGAACCACACACGCAGAACCACATACACACATTGGATTGACCCTGTCGTCTAGGTCAGACAGTTGTGGGTTTGAGTGTTAATAATAATAGCAATGCATTTGTGACTGGCTCTGGTGTTTTGGTCTTCAAGTTGTGCCTTCCGCAACACTAATTTCCTCATGTGGAGAGAAAGCAGGAAAAAAGTGTGAAAAACAAACACAAAACGAAACGTTTTTGTGTCCCAGCGCGATTTAAAGATTGCCGACTCAAGGGCTCCTGTCTCATTTCATTTATAGCACTCTCTTCCTTGTCGAGGCAATCTCACGGCTCTACGGGGTTTAAAATAAGCTATCAGGTACAAACTGCAGTGAATAGGTGAATAAATCTCCTGTTCTCCTCTTCAGCCTGTGCCATGAGGGGAGGCTGCAGTGTGACTCCAGGGAGTGTGAAGGTGAGATCAGCTCAGACGGTTTAAGATTCTCTCTGCTTTGTCTTGAATTCCATCAGTGTTCCTCTTCTTTCTTAAACGTTGCTTTTGCACTTACCTGTTCTGGTTCTCTCTGTCTCTCTTCTCTCTCTCCCCTATCCCTCTTCTACCCTCCCTCTCTCTCCTCTTCTCCCTCCCTCGCTCTCCCCCCTCCCTCCCCAGTCATCCTGAGTGAGTGGTCAGAGTGGACTCCCTGCTCCCCGTGTGTGTGGCGCCCCCTCCCCCCAGCAGAGGGCGCCTCCCTGGTGTCCCTCCAGAGGCGCTACCGGGCCTGTCTGGACCTGGACTCCGGGATGCCTCTGTCTGTGATGGGGCGGGGGGCTGAGGGGCAGTGCCCAGGAGAGCTGGAGGAGGAGAGGGTCTGCCCTCAGCCCAACGCTTGCACAGGTAACATCGCCTACTCATTCAGATTTAATCCCAAGTGGTGTACAGGGAGGTGTGGGTGAGTTCAAGTCTGGATCTCTCCACCTGGCCATTTAGCAGATGCTTTCATCCATGGAGGAGTATCGCACATCTCTGCACAGCTCTGCAGAAGAACAAGGATCGGAAGTATGTAGTTCTGATGGTATTTTTGAGGACAGAGTCAAGGAAGTGTGTGTGTTCCCCTGCAGACCAGTGCCAGTGGAGTTTGTGGAGCGTGTGGAGTGTGTGTCAGGAGCCATGCAGCGGGGGGGTCAGGCACCGCCACAGGCAACCCCAGACTCCAGGGCTCCAGCCTCCAAGGCCTCACTGTGGGAGCCAGCAGACACAGACACAGAGCTGCAACACAGGGCTCTGTCCAGGTACCTAATCCAACTACTCCTGCTGGGAATGCTGAGTGTTCAGTTGAATGTTTAATTTTGAGCAATATGCCTCCGCAAGGGCTCATGGGTAATCAGTCAATGATAAGAAGCACTTTTTGTACGCGGTCTCCCTGGAGACAGTTGATTGACATGTCTCTGCCGTCAATTAGGTGAGCGTTGTGAGGACAGGGGGCGGACCTTCCAGGAGAGCTGTGCCAATCAGTGTCCTCGTAGCTGTGCCGACCTATGGGAGCATGTGCAGTGTCTGCAGGGGGTGTGTCACTCAGGTGAGGAGTGCTCTCTGATTGGTTCCCTGACTGAATGCTGTATTCTGCCTGTACTGACTTCGACTAAGAAAGGTTTTGAAAGTTCGGAAAAAAAATTAAATAAAAAAAAAGTTACAAAAAAATCTAAAGAAACTTTCGAAAGGTTGAAAAAAAAGCTTTCTAAGCAAGTTTGGAAAAAACACTTTTTTTGTGTCGTGTTTGTGTGGAAAAAATATTTTCCGAAAACAGTTTTGAAAGGTTGAGAATGTTTTTTTCCCTAAAAAAGTTCACAAAAAGTTTTGAAAGGTTGCATTTTTATGGGGACATGAAAAGTGTAGTCAGTACTTCAACTTTGACCACAGTCTTTTTAAACATGAGTATCTGTACTTCTACTTGAGAGAGAGATGTGTGTACTTTTGCCATCTCTGCCAAGTGGGTTTTCACATACGTAGAATGTGCTTTGGTCGGATTTTGCTTCACAATAGACATATAGTGGAAACAGTCAACATGGTGTGATGATAACAAACAGGAACTGAAAACAAAAAACATGCAGTCCCTTCTTTCCTCTTCTCTCTCCTGACCTCTCCCCTCTCCATCTCTACTCCACCCATCCCCACCCCTCCACCCCCAGGCTGCAGGTGTCCAGATGGGAGCCTGCTGCAGGATGGCTTCTGTGTTCCTGCGTCTCAGTGTCGCTGTGGCGTCCCAGCAGGCAACGGCACGCTGGAGATACCCCCCGGAGAGACTGTCACCCAGGACTGTAACACCTGGTGAGACACCTGGAAATACCTGGAGCTGGGAAATAGCTGGATAGCTAGGAGATAGGAGACAGCTGGATAGCTGGAGCTAGGAGCTAGGAGACAGTGAAGTGTTGCCAGGTGCAGAATTCTCCTAGTAAGCAGCAGGCCTCACCCCGACCACAACCCCCTCTCTCTCTCTCCCTTTCTCCCTTTCCCTCCTTCCCCTCTCTCTCTCTCTCTCTCTCTCTCTCTCTCTCTCTCTCTCTCTCTCTCTCTCCCTCTCTCTCTCTCTCCTCAGTGTGTGTGAGAACGGTTCTCTGGTCTGCCCTGCCCGACCCTGCCCCGTCTACCAGCCCTGGTCGCCATGGAGCTCCTGCTCCACTTCCTGTGGGCGTGGCCAGCGCACCAGGACACGCCCATGCCAGGACTCCGAGGGCGGGCCTTCCTGTGAAGACTCCGCCCAGGTGGAGACCTGCGAGCTGCCGTCCTGTCCTGGTCAGTCTGACTCACGTACCTGTTTACACCTGTAAATACATACATACACCTAAACACACCTGGATACACCTATACACAGTAGACAGGTAACTACCATAAATGTATCTCTCTCTTCCTCCCTCTCTCCCCTTGTCTCAGCTGGGTGTGTGTTGAGCGAGTGGTCGTCCTGGAGTGAGTGCAGTGCCTCGTGTGGTGGGGGGGTGTCACTGCGGAACAAGACCATCCTGCAGCCTCCTGAGCCCGGGGGCCTGGCCTGCTCCCCTCCCCTGGAACAGCACACCGCCTGTAACACCAACAGCTGTCTCCCAGGTAACACTGTAACACTAACAGCTGTCTCCCAGGTAACACTGTAACACTAACAGCTGTCTCCCAGGTAACACTGTAACACCAACAGCTGTCTCCCAGGTAACACTGTAACACCAACAGCTGTCTCCCAGGTAACACTGTAACACTAACAGCTGTCTCCCAGGTAACACTGTAACACTAACAGCTGTCTCCCAGGTAACACTGTAACACCAACAGCTGTCTCCCAGGTAACACTGTAACACCAACAGCTGTCTCCCAGGTAACACTGTAACACCAACAGCCATTGTGTGTGGTATGTGTATCAGAGTGTGGTGTGTGTGTTGCAGACTGCCCGGCCGGCCAGGTGTTCAGCAGGTGTGCAGGTGTGTGTCCCCACACCTGTGAGGACCTGCGCCCCCAGACGGAGTGTCTCCCTGCAGCCTGCAGCCCCGGCTGCTCCTGCCCCCCCCCCCAGGTCAGCCCACCTACTGGTATATAATCTGTAGGATCTACTGGTATATACCCTGTATGGTGTACTAGTAAATACTCTGTATGGTGTGCTGGTATATACTCTGTAGGATCTACTGGTATATACCCTGTATGGTGTACTAGTATATACTCTGTATGGTGTACTAGTATATACTCTGTATGGTGTGCTGGTATATACTCTGTAGGATCTACTGGTATATACCCTGTATGGTGTACTAGTATATACTCTGTATGGTGTACTGGTATATACTCTGTAGGATCTACTGGTATATACCCTGTATGGTGTACTAGTATATACTCTGTATGGTGTGCTGGTATATCAGAATCAGAATCAGAAATCAGAATCAGAAAGGGATTTATTCGCCATGAAAGTTTGCACAGACAAGGAATTTGCTTTGGCAGGAAGGTGCATACAATAAACATATACCTAAAATTTAAATATGTGGACTAACTATACTAAGGGTACATAAACTAGCAGTACTAAGTGGGATAAATATAAGTTGCCGTAAATTACAATATAAAAATACAAAAATACAAATATTACAAAAAATACAAATGTACAAGATACCATGTTGTGGTGCAGTGCAAAAGCAGTGTGTTTTAAGCAATAAGTCATTTGAGTCAGTGTGGTCCCTTGGCCTTGTTGAAGAGGCCAACAGCGGAAGGGAAGAAACTGTTTTTGTGGCGTGAGGTATTGGTCCTGATAGACCGCAGCCTTCTGCCGGAGGGGAGTGACTGAAACAGGGAGTGTCCAGGGTGGGAGGAGTCGGCCACAATCTTCCTCGCTCGCCTCAGGGTCCTCGAGGTGTGCAGGTCCTCGAGGGTAGGCAGATTGCAGCCAATCACCTTCTCAGCAGTACGGATGATACGCTGCAGTCTGCTCTTGTCCTTGGCAGTGGCAGCAGCGTACCAGACGGTGATGGAGGAGGTGAGGATGGACTCAATGATGGCTGAGTAGAAGTGCACCATCATTGTCTTTGGCAGGTTGAACTTCTTCAGCTGCCGAAGGAAGTACATCCTCTGTTGTGCTTTCTTGATGAGGGAGCTGATGTTCAGTTCCCACTTGAGGTCCTGGGAGAGGATAGTGCCCAGGAAGCGGAAGGACTCCACAGTGTTGACTGGGGAGTCACACAGGGTGATGGGGGTGAGTGGGGCTGTGTTCCTCCTGAAGTCCACAACCATCTCCACTGTCTTAAGAGCATTGAGCTCTAAGTTGTTCTGGCTGCACCAGGTCACCAGGTTGGCCGCTTCCCACCTATAATCAGACTCGTCTCCACCAGAGATGAGCCCAATAAGGGTGGTGTCGTCCGCAAACTTCAGGAGTTTGACGGACGGATGACTGGAGGTGCAACTGTTGGTGTACAGGGAGAAGAGTAGAGGAGAAAGGACGCAGCCCTGAGGTGATCCGGTGCTGATGGACCGGGAGTCAGAGACTTGTGTTCCCAGCTTAACGCACTGCTTCCTGTCAGACAGGAAGTCTGTGATCCACCTGCAGGTGGAATCAGGCACGTTCAGCTGGGAGAGCTTGTCCTGAAGCAGGGCGGGGATGATGGTGTTGAAGGCAGAGCTGAAGTCCACAAACAGGATCCTGGCATAGGATGCTGGGGAGTCCAGGTGCTGTAGGGTGAAGTGGAGGGCCATGTTAACTGCATCGTCCACAGACCTGTTGGCTCTGTAGGCAAACTGCAGGGGGTCCAGTAGAGGGTCAGTGATGGATTTAAGGTGTGCCAGCACCAGGCGCTCGAAAGACTTCATTACCACAGAGGTCAGGGCGACGGGTCTGTAGTCATTATGTCCTGTTGGCCTTGGCTTTTTGGGCACAGGGATGATGGTGGAGGACTTGAGACAGGCTGGCACATGGCATGTCTCAAGGGAGGTGTTAAAGATGTGGGTAAACACCGGAGACAGCTGGTCAGCGCAGTGCTTGAGGGTGGCTGGAGAGACAGAGTCCGGCCCAGCTGCTTTGCGGGGGTTCTGCCTCTTGAAAAGTCTGTTAACTTCACCCTCCTGAATGGAGAGAGTCGTCACTGTAGAGGGGGGGAGGTGGGAGGCCTCCTGGGTGGGAAGGGGTAGTTCAAGACTGTCCAATTGTCTTTCAAATCTGCAGTAGAACTCATTCAGGTCGTTGGCCAGGCGGGAGTCGTTAGTGGAGTGGGGGGCTCTGGGCTTGTAGTTGGTAATTTGCCTGAGCCCTCTCCAGACAGAAGCAGAGTCGTTTGCAGAGAATTGGTGTTTTAGCCTCTCTGAGTACAGTCGTTTAGCCTCCCTCACCGCCTTGCTAAACCTGTTCTTTGACTCCTTGAAACTGTCTTTGTCCCCACTCCTAAACGCGGCCTCTTTCTCTGACCTCAACCTTCTGAGTTTAGCTGTAAACCAGGGTTTGTCGTTGTTGTAGCTTACCCTGGTGCGTGTTGGTATACAGCAGTCCTCACAGAAGCTGATGTATGATGTCACAGCCTCTGTGAGCTCATCCAGACTATTGGTAGCAGTCGTGAACATGTCCCAGTCAGTGCAGTCCAAGCACGCCCGCAGATCCTCCATAGCTTCACTGGTCCACTGTTTTGATGTCCTCACAGCAGGCTTACAGCGCTTTAGCTTCTGCCTGTATGCAGGAATCAGGTGGACCATGGCGTGGTCAGAGTGACCCAGTGCTGCTCGGGGGACCGCATGGTATGCTTTGCTGATTGTAGAGTAGCAGTGATCCAGGGTGTTTCCTTCTCTGGTAGGGCATTTGATGAATTGTCTATATTTTGGGAGTTCTTGAGTGAGATTGCCTTTGTTAAAGTCGCCTAGCACAATAACCAAGGAATCCGGATTTTCATGCTCCACACTCAGTATCTGGCTGGCGAGCACACGTTGAGCCTCGTTAACGCTAGCCTGCGGAGGCATGTAGACGCCAACCAGAATGAATGATGCAAACTCTCGTGGCGAGTAAAAAGATCTACAGTTAATAAAAAATGATTCCAGATCAGGAGAACAGTGCTGCAGAATCACTGTCACATCTTCACACCAGCCACTGTTAATGTAAAAACAAATACCACCGCCTTTCGTTTTGCCAGAGAGCACAGGGTTACGATCCGCTCTCAGCAGTTTGAAACCTGCTAGCTGTAGCGCAGAGTCTGGGATCAGTTCACTCAGCCATGTCTCCGTAAAGCACAAAACGGAAGATGAATGAAAGTCTCTGTTTTTCCACACCAGTAGCTGAAGTTCATCCAGTTTGTTGCTCAGTGAACGCACGTTGGAGAGAAATATCCCCGGTAACGCTGTGCGTGCCCCACGCCGACGGAGTCGCACCAGAGCACCGGCTCGTTTGCCTCTCCTACGGCGCTTCGCTGCTAGGACAAAGCCGAGGGTGGCTTTGACTATAATTCCCACTAATTCCGCCGCTGGAAGCAGAAAAGTGGGAAATAAATCCACAGGAGTTGTAGTCCTGATGTTTAGAAGTACTACTCTAGTTAGAGAACCCCGGAAATCTTGGCAGAACACTGAATTAACAGACAAAACAAGACAAAAAAGGGCGCACCTAACGACCGAGGCAGCCATCGTCGGCGCCATCTTGGATCTCAGGATATACTCTGGATATACTCTGTAGGATCTACTGGTATATACCCTGTATGGTGTACTAGTATATACTCTGTATGGTGTACTGGTATATACTCTGTATTGTGTGCTGGTATATACTCTGTAGGATCTACGGGTATATACCCTGTATGGTGTACTAGTATATACTCTGTATGGTGTACTGGTATATACTCTGTATGGTGTGCTGGTATATACTCTGTAGGATCTACTGGTATATACCCTGTATGGTGTACTAGTATATACTCTGTATGGTGTGCTGGTATATACCCTGTATGGTGTGCTGGTATATACTCTGTAGGATCTACTGGTATATACCCTGTATGGTGTACTAGTATATACTCTGTATGGTGTGCTGGTATATACCCTGTATGGTGTGCTGGTATATACTCTGTAGGATCTACTGGTATATACTCTGTATGGTGTGCTGTTATTTACCCTACTGTCTGATGTCCCTCCCAGGTGCTCCACAGGGGTGTGTGTGTTGCCCCGGCAGGGTGTCCCTGCTCCCCTCTCTCCCTGCCGGGGGGCAACGCCACCCAGCCTGACCCCCAGGAGGAGGTGGACCCTGGAACAGTGGTCATGCAGCGCTGCAATACCTGGTAGGAACGTTCTCCAGGACCTCCTCCCCTCCTCCTCCCCTCCTCCTCCTCTCCTCCTCCCCCCCGCCCCCAGTCCTTCGGCTCGTACAGTACCTCACAGTTTTCCACATGCACTTTTAATCAGCTTCAAATTGGTCTCCCTGGTGTAATGGATCGTCTGAGAGACATGATGTAAGTCAGTTCATCTTCCAGTCTGTGATCGCTGCAGATCATCTTAGGGCTCCAGGGGCTGACAGCTTGTCTCTTCAGCTGTCACCTCCTCGCTGAGTGTGCTGTCTGCTGTCTGGTGGAGACAGTTTTACCCCTTTGACTTGTTTTCTCACTACCCACCTGACCAACATTTTTCATAATCTACCTCCATCCTTCTTTAATTTCTTCTCATTCCCTCTCTTACTCTCTCTCTAACACTGTCTTCTCTCCCCCCCCTCTCTCTCCCCCCATTGCTCTCCCCTTCCCTCTCCCCTCCCTCTCCCCTCCCTCTCCCCTCCCTCCCTTGCTCTCCCCCCCCTCCCTCTCCCCCTCCCTCGCTCTCCCCCTCGCTCTCCCCCCCCCCCTCACTTGCTCTCCCCCTCCCTCGCTCTCCCTCGCTCTCCCCCTCCCTCTCCCCCCCCCCTCCCTCGCTCTCCCTCTCCCTCCCCCCCCCTCCCTCCCTCTCCCCCCCCCTCTCTCTCTCCTAGTGTTTGTCGAGCTGGAACGTTTAACTGCACGACGGACGTCTGTGCTGGTGAGTGTTGAAGCTCCTGCGGCACAGAGGCAGTATCATTACTGCAACACTGTCCTGGAACCATCACCTTACCCAGCCTTCTGCTCTGGCTTGACAATCCAATAAAATGATATTACTTTATAGAATACAAGATACAGTACTCTCTGCTGCCAGTGGGGGCGCTGTGACTACATGATCATGTAGCCGTGTGCATGATGACCCATCAGAAACCTCTTTGTATTTGTCCTAGGCATAAACAAGCCTTGGTTCACAACAGGTCTGCGAAAATCCTCCAAAATGAAAAATAGACGATACAAGAAATTTTTTAAGAATCCTACACCAATAACATTACATAGATACAAATCGTACAGAAATAGTTTTAACAGTCTAATTCGTAATTACAAAAGGAAATATTACCAAGACCAATTTACAGCTGCATCCACAAAAACCTGGAAACTAATCAATGAAGTTCTTAACAGAAAAAAATATATAACTAATGTTCTTCCGAATAAATGTATTGACGGGAAATTAGAGATATCTGATCCAAAAGCTATAGTTGACAAATTCAATGATTTTTTTGTAAACATTGGTCCATCTCTGGCAAAATAAATAGATGAAACAGATAGATGTCCTGCGTCATACCTTCAAAACTCTTTCCCACCTATAAGCTCTTTTGAAGAACCCACCTCAATAGAAATTCAAGATATCATTATGAATTTAAAAAACGCAGTCCCCGGTCAAGACAAAATAAGCGCCCTTCTCTTAAGACAGATTGTTCCCGAAATTCTAGAGCCAATAACACATGTTTTTAAGACTTCTCTGAGAAACGGAATAGTGCCAGCAGACCTAAAGATAGCTAAAGTTATACCACTGTACAAAACTGGAGATCCCTGTGTTTTTACTAATTATCGTACAATATCAATCTTACCGGCCTTCTCAAAAAGTCATGGAAAAGGTAGTTTATAAACGGATTGTGAATCACCTAGAAGTTACTAATATATTATACACACATCAATATGGATTTCGAAAAAAATACTCGACATACATGGCGCTCTTACAACTTGTTGATAAAATCACCACATCTCTAGAAAATAACGAATATACTATAGGAATATTTCTTGACCTTTCCGAAGCATTCAAATATGGATTTACCGACTCCACCCTACGTTGGCTAAAAGACTATTTGACGAACAGAAAGCAGTTCGTCTCTAATCAAAATAATATTTCCTCCGAAAATGTATTAACATGTGGTGTACCACAAGGATCCATTCTTGGCCCCCTCTTATTCTTAATTTATGTTAATGATTTGGCGTCCGTATCCCCAAAAATATTTGCCCTGTTATTTGCAGACGATACCAATTTATTTATGTCCCACAAAAATGTTGACACTTTAGTGACATCTATGAATAATGAATTGTATAAGGTAAATCAATGGCAAATAAAATATCCCTCAATGGAAAAAAAACAAACTTCATTATCTTTGCAGGCAGAAACAAGAAATATGATAAAGAAAAAGCTAAGATCTATATTAATGACAAAGCTATCAATCAGGTAAGTAACAGACCGCTTCTTAGGCATATAATAGACGAGAAACTTTCTTGGAAAAACCAAATTGATTTTGTTTGTAAAAAAATATCCAAAAACATTGGCATCATAAGGAAAGTCAAAACCTTGCTATCACGAAATATATTCATGATTCTTTATTACAGTTTGATTTATCCTTATCTAACTTACTGCAATATAATATGGGCTAGCACGTTCACATCCATCAAACCTCTTTACCTTCTACAAAAGCGGTTTGTACGATTAGCAGCAAAGGCCTCATTCACAGCACACACAGCAGCTCTGTTCCATGATTTAAATGTTATGAATGTATTTGATATCAATACATTTCAAATTGCCTTATTTGTCCATAAGATTGTTCATAATAGCGCTTACCTACCTCAACATTACAAAAGTATTTTTAACTTCAACTCAGATATTCACCAGCACTATACAAGACACCAGAATTTTTTAAGGGCAATCATGACTAAATCTAGTCAAAAACAACATACAATAATGTTTAGAGGCCCCACCATATGGAATAATCTAACCCAACTGCAACAATCTTGCTTGTCATTCCCCGTGTTCAAAAAACGTATAAAAAAAGATTTCATAGAACAACCAAGCACTACTTTCACCTGATTTGTTGTTTTCTGGTTTGTTTTCCTTGTTTTGATTTTCTGTTTTTCTTTTTCTTTGATATTTGACAACCTGATACATGTAAACACTTCTATCAAATCAAATCAAATTTATTTGTATAGCCCTTTTTACACGCAAGCATGTCACAGAGAGCTTCACATATGCCCATAGAACTGCCCCTCAACCAACCTAAACCCTCAAGGAAGACAAGGAAAAACTCCCCCAAAAAAACAAAAAAAAACACAAAAAAAACACATAGGTTTCTGGCCCCACCTGCATGTTTCTTTTTTTCTCTTCTTTTGTATCTTTATATTGTTTTAATCATTGTATAAATGCGAATAAATAAACAAACAAACAAACAACTCTCTTTCCTGTTCCTTATCTGACTCTCCTTTCCATCTCCATCTTTTCTCCTCCCCCCCTTTCTCTCCTCCATCCTCCTCCCCCCCCCTCCTCCCCCCCCCCTCCTCCCCTCTCCTCCCCCCCCCCCTCCTCCCTCCAGTGGACTGTGAGTGGGCTGTGTGGTCAGCGTGGGGGCCGTGTTCAGTGAGCTGTGGTTCTGGCCAGCGTGGCTCCAGCAGGAGCATCCTGCGGCCCCGCCTGTACGGAGGACAGGAGTGTGAGGGCCCCAGCCAGCGCTCCACACCGTGCACCGCCCCCGACTGTGGTGAGTAGGGCTGGGCTGGGGCCGGGGCTGGGGCTGGAGCCGGGGCTGGGGCCGGGGCCGGGGGCTGGGGCCGAGGCAGGGGGCAGGGGCTGGGGCTGGGGCTGAGGCTGGGGCTGGGGCTGGGGTTAGGGGCAGGGGCTGAGGCCAGGGCTGAGGCCGGGGCTGAGGCCGGGGCTGGGGCCGGGGCTGGGGCCGGGGGTTGGGGATCTAACTAACATAAAACTTCCTTCCTGTGATATATGATTTCAGCCAGTTTAATACACTATCCGTGAACCCAATAAGCTTTTCCAGTCTATTGATTAGGATGTTGTGATCAATTGTATCAAATGCTGCACTGAGATCTAACAGGATAAGGATAGAGACTTTATTTGCATCAGAGTTTAGACTTTGCATCAGACTAGACCTTATCCTCATTCTGAATCTGTGCTCTTCCACCTGTCCCCCCTCTCACCCTGTCCTTCTCCTACCCCAGCGTGTCCCAGTGGGGAGCGCTGGAGGGGCGAGGCGGCCCAGGTGTGTGAGCGGACCTGTGTGGAGATGTACCAGAGCGCCCCCTTCACCTGCAGCCACGCCCAGGGGTGTGTGTGTCAGGATGGCCTGTACCGCAACACACACGGACACTGTGTCATCCCCGCCCTCTGCCCCTGTGAGGAGGGGGGCCAGCTGCTGGAGGTACACACTCACACACACACACACACACAAACACACACGTTATACAAACACACAGTGTGTACACACACACACACAAAAGACAGCGTAATCGAGCCGCCAGCCAGGTTGGAGCCCATTGTTCCGTCCTCCATAGTGGCTCTCCCCTGACCCCTGCAGCAGCCGTGTTCACCTGCCGTGTTCACCTGCCGTGTTCACCTGCAGTGTTCACCTGCTGTGTGTCGACACACTGGGAGGATCCATCCTGCTGGACCTGACCACCTCGGGTCACCTGACCAACCTGACCACCTTGGGTCACCTGACCAACCTGACCACCTCGGGTCACCTGACCACCTCGGGTCACCTGACCACCTCTGGTCACCTGACCTCGGGTCACCTGACCTCGGGTCACCTGACCTCGGGTCACCTGACCTCGGGTCACCTGACCTCGGGTCACCTGACCTCGGGTCCTGCTCTTTACACAAAGACTCTCCGCTCCGCTCTGCATTATACATGCAGAGCGGAGACCAGCCTGGCTCTGACAGCAGCTTCGTCAGAGCCAGGCTGGTCTGCGTCTCTCCCAGGAGGAAGACTGGACGAGGGGTTATTAAAGGATTAGGATCATTCTTCTAGGCCTGACAGTGGATAGGTTTAACCTCTCTGTCTCGTGTGTGGGTGTGTGTTACAGGCAGAGATGGGAAGTAACAAATACTTTGTTATTGTACTTAAGTAGATTTTTCTGGTATCAGTACTTTACTTCACTCTTTTTCTGACAACTTTTTACTTTCACTCGTAACATTTACATACTTTTTTTACATATTTACATACTTACACAAATATCTGTAGCTTACTTTCAACTTTTACTTTGTTGGCATGATCAATATTATTTATTGTCATCGCAAGCCTTTTTTCATTTGCTGGTTATCACGCACAACAAAAGTAAGCTTTTTGAAACTTTTTTTTGTTTTGTTTTCTTGTTTCGAAAGGTTGAAAAGATATTGTTTTTTTAAATTTGAAAACAGTTTTGAAAAAACTTTTGAAAACAGTTTTGAAAACAGTTTTGAAAAAACTTTTGAAAAAACTTTTGAAAAAACTTTTGAAAAAACTTTTGAAAAAACCTTTGAAAAAACCTTTGAAAAAAGTTTTGAAAACAGATCCTCTGTGGTTCCAGGCTGGCTCTGAGTGGGATGAGGGCTGCCTGGTGTGTCGCTGTGTGAACGGGAAGAAGCTTTGCCAGTCCAGATGCCCTCCACTATACTGTAACCAGGTGAGAGCACACATATCCTTACGCCTGTACACACATGCCAAGCTCTCTGATCCTTCACCCATCACCTTCACTTCCTGTTTACATCCCTGGTCCCTCCCCCACTTCCTGGGTTTGGAGCAGTGCATTGTGGGAGAGTGAGTCCTGGGGTGGGGAAGTGTTGGAGGCTGCAGCAGCCTCACAGCCAGAGGAGCTATTCTGAGAGCAGGGCAGGGTAGGGGACACCATGACTTTGACAAAATGCTACTCTATCTGTCACTACTTCTCTCATCTCTGCTGTCCTTCCAACTGCTGCTGTCCTCCTCTCTCCTCTCCTCCACCCCCTCCACTCTTCCTTCCTTCACTCTTCTCCTCTCTCCTCCTCTCTCCTCCTCTCTCCTCTCCTCCTGTTTCCTCTCCTCTCCCCACCTCTCCTCCTCTCCTCAGGGGGAGGTTAAAGTGGAGGATCCTGGCAGTTGCTGTCCAGTCTGCAGGAAGGAGTTTCCTGGTGAGTCTAGAATTCCTACAACTGCATTTCATGTGATGTAAAACACATGTTTTTTCTTTTGTATATAAAACAGTGTATGATGCTCATGTTGTGAGAGATGGTGTTTTGAAATCTCCATTACATTACAGCGTTTAGCTTCATTTCCCAGGCAGA
>NC_090064.1:16543108-16548180 GCF_038355195.1 Osmerus mordax
CACAACGTCATTTGCACGGCCGGGAATCGAACTGGCAACCTTCTGATTACTAGCCCGCTTCCCTAACCGCTCAGCCACCTGACTCCCCAAGCTGCCCACCTACTCCCCACCTACAACCAATTACAGAGTAATCCATTCACCAACATTGCTGATTGCGTTAGCTAATTACAGGGCTTTTTACCAGGATCTCAGTCTTCAGTCACACAGACGAGTCCTCTCCTCTGTGTGATGTTTGTACAGATGACTTCTGTGGCGAAATAAGATGTTTCTGCAGAGGCTTTATCAGCGGATGTTACATTTTGTTCATCTAGCGGACGCTTTTATCCAAAGCAAATTACGAATAGTGCCCGTACAAAGTCCAGAGGAAGATTTAAGCATCAGAAGTGCAGGGTTCTAACAGTTCTAGCAGTATTTCAATGGTCAGGCAAGGAACTTTGGTTACAGTACATTGTAAGGGTAATATCTCAGGTCATGCAGTCATTTTGTTATAACATTTATACCGTATATATATATATATATATATATATATATATATATATATATATGTATAATATGTTATGGCTATATGACAACCTGACTGTACTCTAAGCAACCACACTGTACTATATAACAGTGCTCTATATAACAGTATACTATAGAATGGTGCACTATATAACAGTGTACTATATAACAGTGTACTATATAACAGTGCACTATATAACAGTGTACTATATAACAGTGCTCTATATAACAGTGTACTATATAACAGTGTACTAAACTTATCTTTGTTTGAACTTCTCTGTTCACAGGAGGGGACCTGTCAGAACGCTGAGTGTGTATCTGTGTGTGTGTGTGCGTGTGTGTTTGCACATGTTTGTGAGTGTGTGAGTGTGTGTGTGTTGGGACTGACAAGCAACTGGTCAGGTATCCTGTGCTGTGCGTGTGTTGTAAACATCGTTCAGTAGTCCAGTCACCTGACTGGACCCAGCGATAATAGACATAATGAAGCTTGTATGTTGCTGTACTGTTCAGCCTTCTGCTGTATATAACAATAAACACACAATGTAAACACCTTAAAACATGGCTATTCATTTTCATCAATGCAGCATGACCGCTGGTCAACTAGTAAATATTTGTGTACTTTTCATTGGTGGGAAATCGCACAGATGATATAACAATGAAACTATGATTATCTGAGGTTATTGTCTGAGGAGTCTGTATGTTAGAGAGAGGGGAGCACAGATTAGGAGGGAGAGAGAAAGAGGGAGGGAGAGAAAGAGAGAGAGAGGGCAGTGACAGCATGGGAGCTGGAAGTTATCACAAAGAGACGCTTCCATTATGACAGGCGCGTGTCTGCCTCCCTTCTCGTGCCTATATAAGGGGTCTGAAAGGAGGCGCAGATCTACACCCTGCTGCGACATGGATTCCCCTTTGCGCTCTGCCGTCATCATAGACAATAGAACGTCTAAATGTATCTTACTGCCAGAGTACGTTTGTTTACAAATTTGGGTGGGACACATGTGTTTATGAACTGAGGATGCGGCCGTAAAATATGATTTTCTTCATGAAAAGTGTTTGGGGGGGGGGGGATATAAGCCCGTTTCAAAATGTACAACGAAAAGAACGTGCTACAGTCTAATGAAACTTACGCCCCTGCCTACTACATAATCTGTTAGCGTTTTATTCACTCGAGCTGTTTAAGAATAACCATGGCTTGAGGAAATTGCTTACGAGACAATATATTTCAAATTTTCCTCGCAGTTTAAGTCAAATCAGCTTTAACGGCGGAGCGCTCTTTGTCTGCAATGACGACATAGGGAACCCCACAGCCTCTGCGCGTGCATAGGCAGTGACGTTTCTGAATGTCTGAAACCCCTGGCACGAGAAAAATTAGTGAAGCTACCCTTCCAAACAATCAACGGAGCGCCCGGGAGAGTTAGCTTTCAATAGCTAGTTTTGACGGGAAAAGGTGAGTTATCTCATTGTGCGCGTTACGTGCTAAATTAAAAAATTAAAAACGTTGGTTAACAAGAGCTATTAAACCATTTGTTTATAATTACCATGCTCAAGAGGCGAACGGAAGCCACGCAGCGGTGTGCCTGTTCAGTTGAACATCCTGCTCACGCGGAGCAGCACTGATGCACCTGTGCCACTTTCCGGTTCTCCCACTAACACACCTGCTCCGCTGCTTGTAGGAAGCAAGGTGTCCGTTTCTGTCTCTCATCTGAGATGGCCTCAAAGATGGTGTGAAAGTAGTTAGAATGTAGCCTACATAGCGCATCTATAAGCTAATGATGTGCCTTTTCAGGAGAGGTAAATGCGCTGTTCAAATAATGTTTAGTGCACGTCGGATTGGCGTTGATGTTGTTCTCATTTGAACGTAATTTGTTGTTGAGAGACTAAGGGGTCATATTGCATATCATATTGCCATCAACATTTTCCACAGTTCTGTCGCGGATAAGGAAAGAGTTAAAGAGGCGCAGTCGCCACCGCCGGTGAGCTGAAGTCATCCGCTGAGCGCGCGGTACACTTCAGGCAGAGGACACCACTTCACGCGAGCGCCTCGAAGCCATCAAAGAGCTCAAAGGCTCAAAGAACGGAGCCCGCCGGTTCTTTATGGAGCTGCTCGCATCTAACACACTGTACGTTTCAGCGGTATAGGTTGGACTAGAGCGACACGGGCAAGACGCGGCTCAACTATGGCTGAAGCGAGGGTTTTTTGCAAGCTGACGGACTCTCCTTCCCCAGAGTGTACAGTAGTGAGTGATAAGAGGTCGCGCCGTCTCTGGAACCTGACAGGAAATCATTTTTGACAGCTCAAAGCACGTAAACAAACACGCGCTCCTCTCCCTGGAAACTGGAAACTGTCTCGCGATCTCCCCGCCGCGGGGACAAGCCGCTGTTCCAGTACGCTCTCTGCTCCAGAGAGAGACACTGCAGTCGAGTTGTCTCCCATGAAGTTCACTAAACTTGGGTTTGAGGATTATAGTATTTATTTTTAATGAAGAAATTAATTTATTGAACATTCTCCATTCGAAGACAGACGGCTAAGAGGCCAGTGTTGGTCTAAAAAAACTTACAGCAAAGATGCCGGTCCGACGTGGTCACGTGGCACCACAGAATACTTTCCTTGATACCATTATAAGGAAATTCGACAGTCAAAGTAAGTTGATTTCATAATTTCACGGTTATTTGCATGTGCGATCAACAGTTTATTTTCATGTAAATATGTTTGCATTCCCTATGTATCATTATGTTAATCTCCCACAAATTCCCAAATCCTAGATTTTTTTTAAGATTACTTAAAAGATTTTATGAATTATTTATCAGCAATCCGTCACAATTTTTGTAGGCGAGAAGTATTACATATTTGATATATATAGGCTATATATATATGATGCATTCTGGCCTACACAGGACACAGTAGACTACTTTCCCATTAGTAACACATTTTTTGAAGTTATCTTTTTGATATTGGATTGGCACATTTATTTACATTGACATTTTTATTCATTTAGCATTTACCACATTTATACTTTTTATAGGATTTTTCTACTATAGCCTACAATAGTTTCTGCAACATATCCGCAAGGAACACTTTAATAGAGATTAACAAAATAAATCAGAATCAGAATCAGAATGGGATTTATTCGCCATGAAAGTTTGCACAGACAAGGAATTTGCTTTGGCAGGAAGGTGCATACAATAAACATATAGGGACCTAAAATTTAAATATGGACTATCTATACTAAGGGTACATGAACTAGCAGTACTAGAGGCGTCAATGTAACAATGTAACGTCAATGTAACATGTTCTTTCTTTAAACATTCTGCCTTTTTATAGACCACATATCAATTACTAACACATTTCGCAGAAAGCTTATCAACAGCCGTTGTAAAATCTCAACGTTATGTCAGACTGTATGTTGTGAACATGTTTCAAATTAAATACCGGTATAAACAGGCATATATAGGTGCTTCATTTCCCTGTGAATAACAACCTGAAAGCATCATTATTGTTTAGTCATTTATCAGACGGAATCGGTTTTCGCTCGGGTTGCACTGACATGCAATAAAGATGGGCCTATGACAATGATAATATAGGCCCTATAGACAACAAGATCAAAGCATCCTTTTAGGACTGTGTCTTGCAGCTGAAGGCTATTATATATTTGCCCCTCACTGGCCTGCAGCTTGTATCCTGGATTCAAATCAGAGAATAAAGAGAAAAATTTTGATAACAATAAAATAGATTGGCCGCCCGGTAGCATGGTCACGAGCAGTTGGTTACCTCACATGCTCAGGGAGGGATTTCCCCTGGGACGTTGGGAGCCAGTTGGAATAACTGGAGGAGTGTTAGTGATGTATTAGAACATGAATTTGACTGTGCGGCTGATGCGTACACTCTACAGCGGGCAGGGTTGAGTGTTCAGGTCGTAGCTCTCATGGTGCCGTTTGTTCATCTGACTGACAGGCCGCTCTCTGTTAACTTAAATTGTTTTAAGTTACACCTAAACATCCTGCTGTGAAGTGTTATTATACTGTTTTAATGAAGCCCACTCTAGGTGACATTTTCGATAGAAAGAAAAGACAGTTATTTAAGAACAAAGCCTATGATGAGAGACCAACTCCAGCTTCTGAACGGGGCACAGATCTCCTTCTGAGGGAGAAGATTTTGTTTAGGTTGTTACATCTCCTGACCAAAGGCTTCTCTCTGCACGCAGATAATTAAATGTCTTTGGAGAAACCACAAACCCATCAAAACAAAATCGGATCCAATTAAAACAAGTATTATTAATGTGCGGTAGCCTAGTGTTCAAAGAAGACGTAACCTGCTCTGTCTCACTCAGACAGGGAGTGTGCATGTTTAGGGTAGAGTCCTGTAGTTAGGTAGTGACGGACGACCCTGTAACCAGGGCTTCCCCTGTCCAGCTGTCTGCTCTCTGTCAGCGAGTGTTTGGGAACGTGTTTAGCCAGCGAGAGTGTTGTCTCTGCCGGGCCTCTGGAGAGATCTCCCTCCAATTAAAGCCATACTGGCACAGTGCCCCGGGGACGGAATCGCACGTTTACAGCCAAAGCACAAACACACCGTC